>NW_019385241.1:298915-347016 GCF_000671375.1 Centruroides sculpturatus | reverse complement strand
GTCTCTCAAATTCGCTACCAACCTATAAATGAAGTAAATGGTATAAAATCTATAAAATAAATATAACCAGAGCAATAAAAATTAACACATAAAATTACCGTAGATTACGAGAAGTTTTGACATTCAAATTGATCTGAATACAGACTCTGACTTGGAGGGGCACGGCTAACATCTGAAAGTTATAATAATCATCATTGAAGTATTCATAAATTAGTGTTTAGTTAATGCCAGCTACGGGAGACTACTTTGTAAATAAGTAACACAATACACGTATTTAATGATAAAAAGTTGATGAATGCCTAAGATCTAGAAGTCAGAAATAGTTTTCAAGAAGAGAAAGTGAAACAAAGCTATACTGTAATTAATTTAGAAACTGGTGTAGGAAGTCTGCTATGTCTTCTAAGCATTGACATAGTCCACAGAGTTGAATGCGATGAAACGATTACATATTGCAACATAAAAGTATTATGGGGATTATAAAATATTATTAATTTATTTTTTCTATTAGCTTATATTTATACAAATTAAACATATGGATAAAAATCTTTTCGTATTGAATGTAAACTATACAGTAATTTATAATTTTACTCACCGTATTAATATGAAAATAAGACTGATGTTTATCAGCATCTGGTTTTAATCCTTTAATCATTTCGTGAAAAATTGGATCAGCGCCATAAAAGTGGGGTTTAGAATAAGTTATAGGTAATCCTTAAAAATAAATATTAATATTAATAGACAGTTATAGACAGAAAGTTAAGGTATATAAATTTAACTTTGAATATATAACATATTTTATATATATTTAACTGATGCTTTAATGATAAGAGCTTATTTTTAATCTATAATTTGGAAATTACAAGCCATTTATATATTTTATATTGATTTATTTATTTCAAAAAGAAACTTTCATTAAAAATGTCAAGGAAAAGAATGTAATGAGAACGAATTCAGCAAAAGTTTATAACTATTAAAAGAAATTAAAGCATTATGAATGACAGGGATATCATTCTTAATGTTAATTTCGTTGAAGGATTTAAGCAATAATTATATTAATTTACTTTTATTTTTAATCTCAATACAAAATATTAAAGTTTAAATAATCAAAATTGTTATAAATTTTTTATTCAGAACATAAATTTAATTAGAGAATAATTTGTTATAATTTAAAGCAAGTTTTTTTTCATTTTTGACACTTTCTTCCCTATGGACACAAATAGGGCCTTTTTCAGCCTTATCCATGGTGAGGATCTGGCTCCCATCATAGATATGGCCGGGCCTTATACTGCTGAGTCCACAATGTGACGACTGGGTGGTGAGGGATTGGCTCCGACATATCCGGGACAGACCGTCCATGAAAAATTCTTGGAATTGCTTTCCCGGATTAGATTCAAGATCCCCGAGAGCGGTAGGCTGACGCATTTGTCACCTTGGTCATCTTATTGTCAATTCAAAGTAATTATAAGCATTAAAATGAAATATAATACATACCAAACATGCATTTCCCTAAGGGGAGAGTTCCGTTATATCGGCAATATTCGTTATCCGGGCAGAAGCACTTGTTTGCTCTGATGTAGTGAGGGCTGATAAACATAGAATCCATATAGAATTTTTTGGTTGGAATGCCGTATATATCATCATTTCCCATATAATCCAATCTCATAGATCTGAAAACGAATAAAAAAAACACTTTTTTTTTATTTCCTCCAATTGTTACAACTTAAAGAATTTTCGGAGCCGTAAAATGGCGATAAAAATCCAACATTTTGTTTTACTTTTGAATTAATTACTACAAAAACAACAATTTTTATTGTAAAAATTTAATTATTTTACATTTTTCGATGTTTAATGTAAAATATTACCATCTTACGTCATAATATGTATCCCAAATTATTTTTTCTAAATAGTTTAGTAATTTGTTCCTACAGATTTGCCATTTTATTCTGAGAAGGAAAGCAAATTATGCAATTATCTTTCATTTTAGTGCAGACTTATTAAATAAATAAATAAATTTATAAAATTTTATATTAAAATAAAGGAAAATGCTAATTTAATAAGAGAAAGAAAGCGTAGAAAGAGCATGGACATGGACACGTGGATGCCTAGAATCATCTCCATTCTGCAAATGCTTAAAAGTATATGCTTGTAGCAAAAACACGACGGAAGATTTTAAAAACTTTAGAAAAATCTTATACCTGCAAAACGGTCCTAAAAAAAAGTATTGGATTTTCCTCCTGATGGGATATCGGAATGTTACACCCTCTAAAACAATAAACATATGTGATTATTTAAATAAATTTTGTTAAAGATTAAATTTTAAATAAATTATATCTGTTATTAATACGTTAAGTTAAACTTCAAATGATTGAAATTTGAATAAAATTCAATATTTATTAGTAATTTTTTGTTGACACAATGGTTCAAGTGGTGAAAGCATCATCAACTTGGAACTCTACAGTAATGGCCCGTATTCTCAACCAAGGATCAAAAGTATATTAGATGCTAACTAATTACCATTTACTTTACTTTTAGTACATGAATGCTTATTATTTAATTTATAACACTAACTCTGCACATCAGTGGCTGAGTGAATAAAATCACCGAAAACTGATCGTTGGTTATGGGTTTGTGCCTGATCGCAGGAAGTTTTCCGGTTCTTCTTCATGTGTCTAACACCTAAATAGGGGCGAGTTTTCCATAGAAATTTTCCTATCAGGCACCTCCCCTTGGCAAAATCAAAATCACTCCCGTGTTGTATTTCCTAAGACATCAATCTAATCAAATCCTAACCTATAACTCTTGAGCTTTGGCTGTGAATATGAATATGAGATCCAGATTCAATTCCGAATAGGAACCTCAATAATTTCCACTTGTTTTTGATCCGGACATGATTGGCCTCTCCTTATAAGCTGGCCTTACCGAATTCACGGTAGGCATTGAAGAAAAAGGCCTTTTGGTACCACAAGACGGGTTTAAAAAATTCATACTTTTTAATAAAAAAAAAAAATTATTTAAATCTTTACGATGTTAAATTTCAATAATAAAAATTACACAAATTAATTTGAAATATAAGCATTAAATATTATCATATTAAATATTTATTGAAAAAATACATACCAGACCCATTAATCCTATCGCAATATTCATTACCCCAAGTATTCAATGTGCTGAAATAACAATAATTTCAAATTATTCATTGTTTCTTATCATCATAACGTATTAATTGTAAATGTTGTGATAAATCTATTATAAAGCGTGGTCCAAAAGTCAGTTAACTGATATATATTTTATTTTAAGTTAATTAAAACTTATTTATTTATTTGAAATAGCTACATGCTGTTACTTTCGAGCCACCATGTTACTTTCACCGATAAAAATTAAATGATAATTAAGGTTAGGACGTACAGGTACTAAAAATTATATAAAAGTTAAAAATTATAACATTTATATGGCATAATACAAAAATAAATGTCATCATAAAGCTCAAATAGTCTCAAATCGGATATCGTCAATGGTGGTTGTGAAAGGACAGATTGTAAAGACAAAAACAATTTTTTTGTATTCTTCAGTTGTTATGTAAATTACCGTCGGCCATTTTTTTATTTTAAAAATGTATATTTTAAAATATTTTAAAATTAAACAGAAGTTCGTTTATCCGGCAAGCAATAATCTCAGATGTTCGGTAATCCGGTACATTCAGGTAATTCGGTAAACTACATTTTATTATGCTGTACACTACATTGTATTATGCTAAACGCACAAAACTCATTGCAAAACAAAACGAGTTCATACTCGTTTTGTTTTGCAATGAGTTTTGTGCGCACATGTGTTTTGTTTTAGTAATGTGCATGACTGACGTATTTTCTTTTCGACAGGTAAGTGCGCACATAAAAACATTTCTTGTCCTTTATTTATTTTTTCCTTTTTTATATCCTGTGGGCACTAAAAGGGCTTTTTTCAGACTCAAAGTGAGTTCGGCTAGGCCATAAATGCTAAAATCATTAATGTACAATGATTTTAGCATTTCTATTCTTCCATCTTCACTCCTTTTCTTCTTAGGACAGAACATTAAGATAATTGATAACAATTTTGTGCGAAAACATTTGATATAAATAATGTAGTAATATCAAATTGAATTTCTCTACTAAAGAAACAAGATCTATTTTCTTTCCTGATGGCATCCGAACTCAATTAACCGTATGGGGACCATTGAAGTATTACGTCAGCAATCTATGGGGAAGGACCCCCATAAACTGCTGACGTAATACTTCAATGGTCTCCACGCGGATTCGTTATTATCTGACGAAAATCGTGTACCTTATTACGAAATCTTACAAGATTTGCATATTTTGTTTACAGTTACCTTATTTTTGCTTCAGTTTACAATAATGGATGATCTCAAAATAAAATAAAAAGTAGTGAAGTGGAAATTCTGGTTTTATTACTCTGTATCACATGTGTAACGTCTCATATTAATTACATAATTGTAATTAGTTAAATTATGAAAGTTCTTACGGTTTTCCTTTAAACTTGATTATCTCACCCATCGATCGATTTGTTTTGTGTCCTGTGGCAACAACATTCAATTCGGGTGAACTGTTGTTTAACTGAAAGGAAAATGATTCTGAGCTCAAAATATCAAATAGTTTATGAAGAATAATATAAAAAATAAAAACACCCACCATGTAAAATATATTTATAGCTCCATTTTTTAAAATATTTCCGAATAGGCCTTTAATAAATCCTAATATTCCCGATAAGGAGTTCAAAAATCTGACAGGGAGTCCATCTATCAAAAATTGTTTGGCTGTAGTTCTCAGTATCAAACGTTCTTGACTCATTAGCATATTATAAATGAAGGAGCCAATTAAAAGCAAATTTCTTTCTTTCATTATGGTTGCTACACCCTAATAAAATAATTCATAAGAATTATATGATGAGAATTCTTGAGTGAATTCAAAAATTTTCAAAATTGATTTTTCAGATATTTAATTATAAAATATTTTCTATTTTGCTTATTGAAACAATTTACAAATGAAGAGCTTATCAGGAATAGCATGCTCTTCGAAAATTCTCGAGGAATGGTAGGATTAAAGAGATAAGGTAATAGATAAGTCTAGTGTCATGTGCCTAGCACCTAAATAAGGAACAATTTCCTATAGAAAATTCTTTCTGGAAATATTTTCTTGGAAGATCGCCCGTGTGTTGCGTTTCCTTATTCCATCAATCCGATCCAATCCTAAAAACAAATAAAATTTCTAAAAGCTTAAGAAAGTATTTAGCATTTACTTACTAAAGCAGCAAGATTCAGAATAAAAATCTCCTGTTCTCCTGATTTATCAGACATTTCATCTTCTGTAAAAAACTTCATGCTTCCTTTGAATTCAACAGTTCCTTCGTCAATATTCCAACGAGTAATGTTTTTCGTCATCTCGGTCCTGAAATGAACATCAAAGACAGCAGAATACAAAAATTATGGAAAATGAATTAGGCCTAATTAATGAACATGTTTAAAATGGAAGAACGTTTTTAAAGTAATTCTGATTCTTAACTTAATTGTTGCATTAGATATTAAGCCTATTTGTTGCTAATATTCTTTTACATCAATAAATGGTGCATTTTACATACCATTTATTGGTTATATGCTTTATTAATTTCATTATGTTTCGATGAATGCCATTTTATGATTACATGCTTCATTTTTAAATGAATTTAGAAATACAGTACGGTCGCGCTAATCCTAAGTAAGTGAAACAAGTGGTAGTTTGGATTAACGGACTTATTCTTTGAGGCCATTTTTTACTGTTGTGAGATATTTTACAGAGCAAATAGAGGTTAGAATTGTTGCTGAGTCAAACAGATTTACGGAAAGAATGAGCAGCAATGCTCACAACACATGATTTATGTTTACTTTACACGTGAGCTGCAAGTCAGCAGTTGACAAGACCGTTATTTTAGTTAGGGGAACGGTAAAAGCTATTCGGATTACAAGGAGTTCGGATTAGCGCGACCGTACTGTACTTCTGGATAAACTTTCTCTCGATTTTATTATCTTTGTCCATTTGTTCATTTGTCCATAAAATATCTCGGAGACAAGTAATTAAAATTTTGAATTTATTTTGTCTGTCCAAACATTTCTAGAAAACAAAGAAAGGATTACAGGATAATCCACACCATTAAATTTCAATTGAACATCTAAATAAATTTTTAAATATTAATTTAATTACTGCAGAAAGCAATTGAAAAATTTCCATTTTTTAAAAAAAATATTTAACAATTTTAAACGGGAAAAAGAAATTTGAAAAATTGTTAACGTATTAAATCGAATAAATTCTCTCGTCAGTGAAGATTCTAAAGAAGTTATAAATACCGTAACATTCTTCACTATTATAATCAAATATTTACACTGAAACATTTTAAGAAAAAGTACAAATTTACCTCAAAATGAAAGGTCCTACTTCGCTGAGAACCGGAGGTTTTCCGTTTATAACGTCCCTTGGGTTAGTTACATTAAACACATAAATATAGGCGTAAGCTCCCGCTGGAGGCTTTGCCCAATAGTCTGCTATAAAGCTTCCTTCATTTAACCTCATGTTCTATAAATACAAATTTAAATATAACGTCGCAATTATAATTAATCGTTGATGTTTAAATTTTATTTATTAAATTATATTTATAAATTTTTCTCCTATTTTTTAAGAACGTAATTGATTTCAGTGAAAAAAATACCACGTTGGATTTTTCGCGTGGCATCGGCATATAAACTGTCTCAATTTTATCCGATTTGAATTGGATTGATCTCTATCAAACAAAGCTCCAACTATAATTATATACACTTCTGGCTTCTGTCTGCATCTATATTACTTGTCAAAGAAGACCTGGAAGCTATTTTTTGTAGTCTTTACGAACTCTGTGATTTCTATTTCCGTTGCTGAGTGGCGGCTCTTAGAGTCTAATATGTGAATGTTTCATATGTTTAGATCGGCTCTTTAATTTTAACTTAAAATTACTCAAAACCAAAGCCGATCAAAACATTACACAAAGTCTAAACGATTCATACTGAGCGCCCTCCTAAGACTTAACCCTCAAATTAAACCCCATGATTGTCATGTTTCAATTAGCCATTGCTGCTAATTGAAACATGACAATCCTTCCAGCTTTTCTTTAATTTTAGGGAATAGAAAAAAGTCTTAGGGACAATATCAAAGGATAAAGAGTATTATTATGCTCCTCTCATCAGATACTCAATAACCAGAAACGACAGATGAAAGAGAATTTGGAAGCTTCAGCAACGAAAATCATTAAAGACAACAAAAAAATGGCTTCCATTATTGCTTTGACAAATGGTATGGTCTCTAGCAGAAATGTGTTGCTCCAGAAAATGCTTAAACCGAACTTGGTCTTCAGTAAATACGTACTTTACAAGTAACATAATAAAAGTTACATATAAAATTCGCTTTGTTTTTCACTCTACCAGTTATAAATAGTGCTAATGAAACATGAAGTTTCCATACTTTAAAATTATCATATCAGTCTTCATATGCATTAATTTATGGTAACCATTTAATTGCTCAATCAATCAAATAATCAATTAATTAAACAGTCATATGTTTATATTAATTAAATTATCCACAACCGTGAGGCAGAAATAGTGAGGGCTTATCAGACCAATGATGGGCATAAACGCTCAGGGATCAAAGTGAAAACAATTTAATAAACTCAAAAAATTACTACATAAGTGTGAAAACGAAAACCCAAAATGCATTTCGGACTATTTTCCCATTAGAAAATAGTCTGTCATCAGTTGGTATTAGTTAAAGGTAAATGCTATAATAGAATTATACAAGGTAACGGTCAACTTAAAAACTAAGCCTAAAGTTATACACTATAAAAATTGAAGACACCACTGTAACGGTATGAGTAGTAAGCATCATCAGTAGGTATTATCTAAAGTAGATGGTATATTAAAAATTATACAAAGTATAGGTAAACTTAAAACTATGTCTAAAACTATACAATATAAAGGTGAAGACGCCATTATAACAGTATGAGCAGTAGGCAATATCAGTGTAGACAGGTGTAATAAATCTTCATGACTTTGCATGGTGGAGTGACATACAGGGTGCTGATACAAAACGGTTATAAGTTAGAAAATTATTAGTTAACACTAATTTTACTAAAGTTATACAGACAGGTAATGTACATACCAAAAACACTAAGACGACAGAGTAGCAGGTGCCAGCTTACAACAAGGTGCTGGGAGTGGTAGTGAGGGAAGTGTGTATCAGTCCACATCTGGTGTACAAGTGGTGACAACATATGATACAATCCTGGAATAACCATATTCATTATATTACGAAACACACAGGGCATATTATGCACGCTTTTGCCAAGGTTGCCAGGTCATCTTGGGGCCTTAGTGGTCTGGCTATGGGAATGATATATGATAGCATTTTTCTACCCGTTCTCACTTATGGCTGTGNGGGTTATTACAGCTACAGTTAAACCTGTATATCACATTGCTTTTTTTAAGGATATTAACCATATTGTTTGGGTGGTTTGGTTGGATGTATTTTTGGGTTTTATTACAAAGGTCAGGGACTAAATTGATGTTGGTACTGTTTAAGACCATTTTAATTTTTTCAAACATATTTTTGACATATGTATGTTTGTTATGTAATAAGAATTTACATATGAGATAAGAAAAGTAGTAAATTCAAACAATTTAGATACCGGTATTTCACAAAATACAGTAGATTAAAATAGTAATAGGGCCTGTCAGGAGTCAAGAAAGGCCTAGAACATCTGTTTGAGGTTTTCAATAAATTTTAAAAAGCGTCAAAATATATTAATTTACATTCTTAATAAATAGATTGTTTCTTAATTAATAATTTAACTTATTTTTAAAAAATGTTTTTGAGGTCCTATAAATACATAGTTCGATCAAATGTTCCTGCTAGTTTTCCTATGATGGAACCTGGAGAGTAATAATCTTGTTACTTTGGATTTGGTTACGATAACACGACTCGTGGGCGATCTGCCAATGGGATGCCTCCCTGGAGGACTTCATGGGAAATTGGCCTCTATTTAGATATTACAAATGTGAAGAAACCCGGAGATTTTCGGGTCTTCTTCACGTTAAGGCGCGAACCCAAAACCACTGTGTTCAGTGGTTTTAAAATAAGATATGTATATATTATATATTGCGTTCAAAATGAATTTTGTCTTTGTCTTTCCTGTCTTATATTTTTTGTCCTGTTTTATATAATTAGTATACCTACATTAATATCCATATAATATGAGCATGTTCTTAAAATACTTTGAAATAATTCACAAAAGTAAATAATTCTTAATGAAAAAGTGGAAATTTTTTCAAATCAAATTGCCCAAGGTATAGACGTTTGTGAAAATTTTCCAGGGGGCAAAGCTTGGAGATAAATAATTACATCAATAAATTTTTATTTACTTATTTAATTTTTGGTTTTTGCCTTACAAGTAGATTATAGAATACAATATTGTATCAAAGCGTCCCAATGTCGAGAGGGTGAGGTTACAACTTTTACCATTATAATTTATGGAATGTTTTAATTGGTTCCAAGGGAGGGCAATGGCTCCGTTTTCCCCTCTCTGCGGACGCCCCTAGCCCAAAGGAATATAGTTTTATTCATAATTATCTATGTTCAATTTAATCAATTAATAAATATTTATCAGACTACACGGCCGGTTTAGTTATCTATATATGTAAATGAGGATGTTTGTTCGCTTTACACATCTACCAATGGCTACCAAACTCGGTAGCTACGTTCACTTCTATAATTTCGTAATCCCATACCAAAATATCTATTGGATACCTGTATATCAATTCATTTCTATTTATTTTCTGGTTTACGCATATCGCCATCTATTGCAAGAAATTTATCAAAATAATAAACTAAATAGAATTCTACGAAAAAGGATATAATTTTAAAAATATATATATACCAGGGTGTATATATATATATATATTATATTCACTTAATGTCTCAGTAATGATATAGCGTGAAATAGACGTGCTATATCATTACTGAGACATGTAGCACATAGCATTTGCCTGCGCGGAATCGAAAGTGTTATCGTGTGAAAAGTCTATAAGTATTAAATATTCTTCATCTAAAGACGAGAGTTTTTTTCATTTCTGAACGGCATGGGCGTAGCCAGGAAGGGGCATGGGTGGACACGGCCCCCCAGTTAACCTGGTGCTCTCCCCAGAAAATTACAGCCGAAATAGTGTTGAGGCGATTTGCAAAAAATAAAAAATAAAAATTTGAAGCTAATTTAACTGGGTGTAGTATACCGAGGCCTGCAATCAATCTCTGAATATTGGACTGAACTTCAAATAATTGCTTGAATGGATCCGTGATAATTCTCCACAAACTGACAATGTGATGTTATAGGAAAGTTGAGAAATTCTGAACCTAAAAAAAAGGTCAACGGCTTTCTGTGCCCAATGTGAAAGGTGTACCTGTAATCTCTGTGTACAGTTTAGTCTCTACGGGGTGACACCACAATAAGATCTCGCATCACCTGAAAATCTTGCTAGGGCTTCCTCTAGTTCGGGCAGTGAAAAAGTTTTCTTTCCAATTCGGCCCGGAGAAAAAAAACTGTTGGCCACCCCTCGTCTATATCTAGATTAAAGACGGTGAACTATATTAAAGAATGGTAAAAAAAATAATTGATTGGTTAATTTTTGTTTAAGGCATTGCTAGAGTTTGATATTAATGTTACGAGAACGTATGATTAAAGAAAGTTTCATATTTTATGTGTTAAGTTATTGTCGATTCTTATGGAAATTTCATTTTAATGAACAGTAATTTGAAATAATTCAATTTTGTGTCAGGTTGGCCTCTATTAGGCCCTCATAACAAAACTCTGGCTATGCCCATGCTGAACGGTACTTTCTAAATTACAGTATAAGTGCCCTCCAGTAACTCCACTCGGCTACTGGAAGGCACTGGATAAAACTACCGAACACTGGTAATTGGTTGCGGGTTCGGGCATGACCAACGGTCAGGCCACGTGGAGTTTTCCGGGTTTTCTTCACGTTAGTAACATGTGGTGATTTCTAGTAACCGTGAACGAATCAAAAGTCGAGATAAGATTAACGAGAACATTTATTAAGTTACATACTGTACTGTACATCCAATTTGGATCTTACACAAAAGACATCTGCTATCGTGAACAATTGACGAAATAAAATATACATTTATCAGATAATAAATAAAGACTCATTTGTAAACAATTTACCTTTTATATATATAACTGACAAGGTTATCTTTCAAATTATAGACAGGCTCGATCCCGAGCGGTCTTTTGATGGTCGGACATACAAAAAATGAACAGATAGCGCCTAACTCAAGCGCGGTTTACAATAACGAATATGATTAATCTTAACATAACACCTAAATAGGGTCCAGCTTCTCATAAAAGTCTTCCTGAGATGCATTCCCTTCGCAGATCGCTCACATGACGCGTTGCCTAACCAAATAAACCAAACTAATTCTAACGAACGATTATTTACAATGCCGGTCTACAACTTTTTGTCAAAATGTTCTCAATTCTTTTAGTGGTGGTCTGCCCTGCACATCATACTTTTCCTGTTAGCAATAGAGTCGTGTCGGTCATATATCTAACTCCTTTTGGGGAAAAATTTTGAATCAAAGTAACGTTACTTCCATTCTAAACCGGAAGTTCGTATATAGTTAATCTGGGCCTCCTGTCCTAAGCTTTCCACAACTGATTTTGATTTTTATCTACTTAGCCTAACTCCAGAGGCGGACTAAGGCTAAAGCGGGCCCTAGGCAACATTGTAATTCCGGGCCTATTTTTAAAATTAAAAAATTAAAAACCTAATTTTTGTGGCCCCAAAAATTACGGGCCCTAGGCACGTGCCTAGGTTGCCTAGGCCTTAGTCCGCCCCTGCCTAACTCCTTTCTCCAGATAAAAGAAGGATAAACAGGGGACGACAGTGGGAATTTATACGTTTACAATTTTTTCAAATTGTAGCTCAATAATTTTTCTATAAACACATTTACGAAAACATACTTCCCACGTAGTTTATACAATTTTTTGCCAAAAATTCAGACACTTTATTATCACATAAAAACAATTATTTTCGCATTTTAAAAATTCTTTATTCCTCTTCTGTACACAATTTCAAGAATTTTTAAAATGTGTTAGATTGGTCTCTCGGTGTGATAAATCCTTAAGATAATCTTTATAGTTATATAAATAAAATACTATAATATAATATAAGGGTTAGAAGTAAGAAATAATCTAATAATCTTAATCTTTGTTGTTATTTTTTGCCCGGGCAACACAGGGCTTAGCTGCTAATTATTCATAAATGGTCGGAAATTATAAATAACAAAATAACTTGGTCCATAACATATAGCCTATATAGCACATATATACTGTATATAAATTGTCGTGCTTACTGTTTTATCTATTTACATTTTAATAGTATTTTCCTCATCTTTTTAGCGTAAAAGATAATACAGTACTTAGTTTTTCAGATCCACATTAATTTAAAACGCTTTTGTTACGTTCTTTAAACGATAAATTCTAAGAAATTAGGACTGCTAATTTTAATTTTATTAATTTAATTGAGTTAATTTTTACAATAAAATATAATAAGAGAGATTATTATTGATTCACTATACTGTAGCATTATATATGATGTATGACCTTGGAAGTTCATTTCAAATAAATATTTATTTTATTTCAATCTTGCCAATTTTAAGCTACGTATTTATTAGAATATACTTAAATTTATATGTAAATGTTTACTTTTTTTATCCAGTAATATATGCTTTATTAAACAATAGCATGGATAGTATACTTTAATCTAAAGTATATCTAACTTTTGTAAATAAAATAGTTTTGATCTTCACTGTACGTTTTTCTTCCTAGCACATCGGAGATTAAAAAAATACCTCTTGTAAGATAAAATAAGATTCGATTCGTAAATGTTGGTTTAAATTTGTACAAGTTAAAATTTTTGTTTTATTTTTTAAAAATATTCTTTGTTAAATTAAATAAAAATTTAATTTTTATTATAATTTTTATATGAGGGTTGATTTAAAAAAAAAAGGTTACGACAAGCTGTAAATTGAATGCGTGATGAAGTAGGAAGGTAAATTTTTACGTACAAGTTAAATAGATGGAATGGAATAAAATACCATCACCAACCAAAAATAGTTCACAGTTACACCATCCGCTGGGAAAATAATGGCTACCGTTTTCTTGATTCATCGGGCGTTATCTTCATCGACTTCTTATAGCCAAGACACAATCACTTCTGATTGGTGTTGTGACACTCTTAGAAAATTGCGTGAAGCCATCCGACGAAAATGCCCAGACTTGTTGAGTGAAGGAAACATTATACTAGCATGTGAGGCCTGACATTATTGTTAAATTGACAATAATGATGATGTCAGGCCTCAAACTGCTCTTCACATACAGGATTTGCTCCAAAAATTCAATTGGGAACTGTGAAGACATCATCAATGAAATTTACCTGAATTTTACCTGTTTCTTCTCCTCAAAGAACATTTATCTGGGTCCCGATTCCGTTGTGACTATGACATGAAGAAAGCTACAAAAACATGGCTGCAACTGCAAGGACAAAATTTTTTCAACTTGGAATGGAAATGCTGGGCGTACGATCAGATAGATGCCCGAACCAACAAGGTGATTATATCGAAAAATAGTTTATGTACTATATAAGATGCTATTTATATGTACTGTACAGTACATATAAATAACATCTTATATTTCTGTTTATAAGTGATGCGAATAAACTATCAGTTAGAAAATATTTTCGGAATTTTTAAAATTATTTTTCAATGTCAGGGGTCCACAAACTGTTGTACGTGTATTTAAAGGAGAGGCGATTTAACCAAAAATACATCGTTATATAAAACAAGGAGGTAGGAGATCAAAAGTGGCTCAAAAACTGTACACGTAATTAATGGATGGTCCCTAATAGCTTTAGGATTTAAAAACATTCATATACGTTATTAAAGGGAAGACATTTGCCAAAAGTACATCATTGTACAATACACAATATGTGAAGCCCCAAAAATGAGTTGAAATTAAATATTTATTATTAGACATTTATTAAAACAGAAACTAAAAAAAATCGTCTATTGTTAAAAACCGATCAAAGATCGAATTAGTTGTGTTAGTCATATGAAACCGCGACGAGAGAAAAAAAAACTTTATTGATGTAAACAGAATGCAATAATTTTAAATAATTAATTAATAATTGTAAACAAACGACCTCCAGTAGAGATGGACCTTTGAAAAGTCGTTCATATGCACATAATTAGAACATAGAAATTTGGAAAAGAGGAAAGATTAATGACGAAAAAGGACATCGCGTCGTGTCGTTAAATTTCAAAAACGTCACAGACTAGACAACAATGGTGGAAAATATGAGCGCAAGTTTCAAAGTTCCATCAACATTTTGCAGCCAGAATAACGGATGGTGTCAAGTAGATTCTTCAAGGCGGATCTTTCTCGTGACTCGAAAAGGAATCGTTTTTCGCTTAGAAACAGACGAGGGAGCCAATCAGAAAACAAATTAGAGAACGGAGATTGATATAAAATCCCCGATCTTCAAGGACAGAGGGACTTCTTCCGTAAACTGTGCGACTGAGTACTTGCACTCCAAAAAGGTCCGGAGCGAAAACTCTCTGAGTGTGTCGACGCACAGAAGACGCAGAGTCCGCACAAGTGTCCATCGAAAGAGCCGTGCCGACGACACCTCCCGACAAGTCTCCTCACCTGCCGCAGCCCCGGGGCCCATCTCCGAGTGACGAGAGATAAACATCCACGACGTCCAAACAGTTGACTGTATCTAGATAATTCTTGTTCCTAGGTGTAAGTTTAATTTTATGTATAAAATAAACGGGTTTTTGTGAGATTCTTGTTATCTGTGTCTCCTCCACCACACCCACTCGCGTTCGACCCTAGATCGTTCTGACGCGGGATTAACGATTCCCCCCCGGAAGTCGGCGAACTTACAAATAGAGTGGGTGAAGTCTAAACTGGCTCAAAAGCTGTACACGTAATGGACGGCTGCTATTGGTGCTAATTACAGTAGATAACAGTTATATCATGACAATTTTGATTGATGTTAACGAAAACTCTCCGAACAACTTGCAGTTCTAGAGATGATATTGATCGAAGTTTCGAAATGTTTATCGATCAAGCAAATTTCGAAATATATTCTCACAAAATTACTTTCATTCTCACAACACTAAATACAGAATCAATAATACAAAATACTTATACAGAAATTAGAATTTCCAAATATATTAATTATATTCTTCGGAATAAATTGAATAACAAAGATCTTTATATAATGTTGTAAAATATAAGCTCTTAAATCTAGTATTTTATTCGATAACATTTAACATAATAACGAATAAAACTAAAGAAAAAAATCGCAAAATTATGCCATTTTACATTATAATAAATAGGCATTAGCTATTCCTATTTGCTACTTGAAACTGTTTAACGTGACCATTTTGCGTGTTGCTATTCAATATATCATATCATACATTTATATTTACATATTCGACCTCATATCAAAGTTTTATTTTTCCTTTCGATTCATGTTTCGTGTTTTGATTTGCATTAGCGTAAATTATTTCATTTTTAAGTCTCTTGCACGGCAAACTTCGAAAAGATTCTTTAGTGCAGTATTGAATCTTTGTATGCATAATATAAAGGTAGAATATCATTATTAATTAAACTCGTATCGTGTATTTATATAAATATATGAGTATAATATGGATATGTTTATATTATGTATACTAATATACTTATATAATAACAAATATTCTCGGCCTGTCCTTCGGGAAAATTAGGAAAACAAGTAATTTATCTTAGTATTTTTAATTTCAAAGAATCAAGTTTGATCTCCTGAATTTTTGACTTGAAGTCATAGAAAAATTTCAAATTATAGTGGAATAAATCGAATAAATATTGTGGAAAGTGGATTTTTAAAATTTTCAGCACAATATTCTACTAAAATTTTTAAAAATGCATTGATAGAATGTCGAAGTATAACTAAAAGACATAATGTAAAGAGATACTGTATCATATTAAATGTAATAATAATTATTATAATAATTTAAGCTCAAGATTATTTCTTTAAAACTTTTTTATTTTTTTATTTTAGTACTCTTTGTGGGCAGTAAGACGGCCTTTTAATGATACCCATTGTGAGTTCGGTTAGGTCCACAATTAGGGCAATCGAGTGATGAAGAACGGAGCCCGACAAAGCTGGGAATTTTTACTTGGTAACATCAGAATTACAGTATTTGTAAAAATTAAATTCTGTAGTTTTATTTCTGTTTAATTTATAGTATTTAAATAATATTTTATGCATTTTATCATATTCAGTGTAAAAGTAAAACTTTTTTTTTAATTAGAGGTCCACCAATGGCCTAGTGCACCGGTGGCCAATAGTTTTTGGCCCCGGGCCGAATTGGAAAGAAAACTTTTTTCACGGACCGAACCAGAGGCTGTCCTAAGAAGATTTTGAGGTGGTGCGAGATCTCAATGTGGTGTCACCCCGTAGAGACTAAATTGTACATAGAGATTACAGATACATTTTTCACATTATCATGCATTATCAACATTCTACTCTGTACTTAAGAGATTTGTAATGGAGCGTTAACTCTAAACGCACAGTGAGTTTTTTTTTTTTAGGCGTCAGAATTTTTTCATCGAGCTATTCGGACTTGAGTAGCTGATATTGAAAGATTAATCGCGGGCCGCATAAATTCATTAGACGGGCCGGATGTTGGCCATGCCTGGCCTAGTGATTAAAACTATCGAACACTGGTTATTTTGGTCGTGGGTTCGCACCGGAACAACGGACTAACCACGTGGAGTTTTCTACACGTGTCTAACACTAGGAGTTAAGTTTTCCATAGAAAGGCCTCCCGGAAAGTATCCCCGTTTGCAGATCGCTCTTGTGTTGCGTTGTATTGCGACAGCAAACTAATCCCTAATATGAGATTTTATAATGTTGTTTTTTTTTAACTCTTAGACAACTTAACTCCTTTTCCAACTCTATTGGTTGGTTTTCGTACACGTTTTTAAGAAACGTATCATATCCAAAACGTAAAGTTTAGTTCATGTTTACAGCAGTATTTTTCAACCTTCTTGAATACGCGACCCCTTTACAAGTTAAAAAATTCTGGCGACCCCCAGGGCCATATTTAAACTCTATCAGTGACTTTAAAAACTACGTATTTAATTTTCTTTCTTTAAATATCGATCGAAAAACCAATTGTACTGTAAAATAAACAGGCACAGCCTTCTCACTGAAATTCTAGCTATTTTTATTGTAGTGTGGGACCTACAGACACCTGTTTTTTTCTTTCACCCGCAACTCCCCGTGTAAGGCTTTGCGACCCCCTGGGGGTCTCCACCCACAGGTTGAAAAACACTGGTTTACAGCAACACGACACCTGGGCGATCTATTGAGAGGAATAGCCTACCTCCCAGAAGAACTTTTATGAGAAACCGGCACGTATTTAGGTGTCAAAAACGTGAAGAAAATACGAAAAACTACACGTGGCTAACTTGTTGGTCAGGCGCGAGCCCACGACCGAACTATCAGCGTTCAGTGGTTTTATCCACTGAACGCTGATAGTTCGGCCACCGGCCTTGAGGACTGCATGTACTGTATGCTGATTCTTCAAGGCGGATCTTTCTCGTGACTCGAAAAGGAATCGTTTTTCGCTTAGAAACAGACGAGGGAGCCAATCAGAAAACAAATTNTAGGTGTCAAAAACGTGAAGAAAATACGAAAAACTACACGTGGCTAACTTGTTGGTCAGGCGCGAGCCCACGACCGAACTATCAGCGTTCAGTGGTTTTATCCACTGAACGCTGATAGTTCGGCCACCGGCCTTGAGGACTGCATGTACTGTATGCTGGTGACGATAATAAAGATGATAAATTTGCATAGTGTTTACTCAATTGCATATTTTTAAAATTATTTAATTTTAAATATTTTATTATGTAATTGGATGATCGATTTTAATTAATTAAAAATGAATATTAATTTATTTTTCATTTAATAATCGCCTGTCCTTCTTTGATCTCGAAAACAGAGTTAGATAGATGGAAATCGAGACCAGATATAGAGAGCTTATGGGTCTGATCCCCAAATATTCGATTTTTAATTAATTAATTAGACATGGTATAATGTGGAGAATAATTTAAAGCAGCAGAACACATTTAAAAATACATTAAATAAATATTATTCAATTGTAAATACAGACAAACGAAGAAATAATGTATTAATTTATAAGAGATTTTTCATTAATAAATTTTTTTTAAAAATGATACCTGCTGAATGATGAATTCCATAAACCATGGAAAGTAGAAAAATGTAATAGGACCAATAATACACATTAGAAAACCATAATAACCCTTCCTATAAATCTCCTTTTCTTCTTCAGATTCCTGTACCATTTTCAACAGAAAAAAATCACATGTAAAAGCGTTTTCTGGATTTCCTTTTCGAACAGCAAATGGCGACGTTAGAGAAAGAAGTGAGATTCTTACATAACTATAAAATCGTCACGCAATATTAGCAAACAAGATGACGTCTTACCATTTTCAGTGCTCCGATCATTATATATTAAGTATATGCCACGCAGATTATTGAACAGATTGATTTACTAAGTTCTCCTCTATGCTAAAGGTGTAAACAAATGCCAAACAGCATTTAACCTCATGAATTGGTCCAAAGTAATCTATTTGTAACTCGTTTGTTTTCTTTATTTACCATTAAAATTTTGAAAATTTCAGTTTATGTCCAGCAATTCTGAAAATAATTATCATAAAAGTTTATTCAGATTAAATATTTATTATTTACTTGTACGTGTAGTTGTATATGGAAATGTGTAAACATAGCCAAATTTTCTTAGGTCTGAACTTCTCAAGTTACCACTCTTAGTGTTTGTATTCTTTGTTTGTCATCTCTCGTTCATTCTCGCAACAATAGTGGGATGATAAAAGTATACGCAAGTATTGTGAATGGTCAGTGTGAGAGAGAAAAGGTGGCTAAGGTAAGAGAATGCAGGCCCTACAAGAGGAAGTTGCACCTGATATCCATGAGCTTTAGGGGGTCATCAGAGGAAAAAATTGCAGCCAATTGTATAAGTAGATATTTGTATAAACAGGATCTATTAATAAAGAGAGGCCCCAAAATAGTCTTTGTACCGACAGCTGTCCACTTTTGGGGAGCCCTTAGTGGATGAATAAGAGAACATGAACTTAATAATGTTGACCTATAAACTTATAAACTTAAAGTGGAAAATGGAAGTGAGGGATGCAAAGATATTATGCTAAGGTTAAGAGAAAATTATTGCAAGGATGAGTGCAATTCTTTCATTTGCTGGCTGCGAGCATCAATGTTAAAAGTATGTTGTTAATTACTTATTATATTAGTGAATAATAATAATAATTAGGTTTACATACGAGGTCTGTTCAAATTATACGCGGACTGACGTCATAAAACAAAATGTACCTTATGTAGAAGTTACATGCCTGGGTCTCCTTCAAAGTACTCTCCTTCCCAACGGTGTTTCCACTTGTTGAAACAGTCCTGGTACGCTTCTTTTGTAATGTCCTTCAGCGTCTTTGTCGCATTAGCCTTAATCTCGGGAATCGTCTCAAATCTTTCTTTTGAGTTCGTGTTCTGAGTTTGGAGAACAAGAAAAAGTCACAAGGAGCACGGTCAGGTGAGTATGGGGTGGGGAAGAACAGTGATCGAGTGTGCGGCCAAAAACTCACGAGTTCTGAGATCTGTATGGGCTGGAGCATTGTCGTGATGGAGAAACCAGTCGCCACTCCTCCACATTTCTGGCCTTTTGCGACGGATTGGCGTCCCTCAGACGTTTCAAGAACTTCAATGTAGTAAGTCTGGTTCACTGTGGAGCCTTGAGGGAGGTACTTGTGGTTAACAACACCCTTAGCATCAAAGAAAACTGTCAGCATCACCTTGACATTGGATCGAACTTTGTGACCTTTTTTTGGATCTGGGGGACGTTCCACCCACCCACTGGGACGATTGGACCTTCATTTCAATGTCATAACCGTAAACCCATGATTCATCACCTGTTTAACAGCAAGTCGTTGCTCCATCAAGTCATTCATTCTAAAATCCGACAAACGAAAAAATCGCACTTCACTAAAAACCGCGTAGCTAATCAACAAATGAAGATATCTGTAATCGGGAAACGACTTTATTATCAGACGATCTGTACAAACCTAGCGACACGAAACTGCTCCCCTGTAACCAACTGGAGCCGCGCAATTCAAACAGTCAGCGTATTTTTTGAACAGACCTCGTATAACACTGAATATTTATTTAAATTTAATTCTTATTTAATTCACTAATTAAATTCATAGATGCTTTAATTAAATTCATAGATTTATGCTTTTTATAATAAATAAAGCATGCATATATTATAGAATTATATAACAATGTCAATATTGAATTATTAATTTTAATATATTAAATTTAAAAATGTGTAAATCAAATTAATTATAATAAGTTAATATTGATAGGTTTGTCATCGTAAAACATTAGAGAGGTTGCGGCCGATGTTCTCATCGCGGAAACGTGAACGTCGGCCATCTGGCAAGTCTAGAAGGTTGACAATAGCGTTTTGTAAGTCGAGCATGGTGAGTATAAGACCGGCTTAAACTTCTTCATTTTTTTGTGCTTGGGGTTAATTAACAACATTAACTGAAGAGTTTCCCGTGCACACATTTTACTGATGGTAAAGTGTGCAAAGGGATAAAGATAGGGATCAAAGCTAAAGTTTGGGGTAGCTTTCATGTCGGTGTATGCCTGGAGTTGCACTCTATC
This sequence comes from Centruroides sculpturatus, assembly GCF_000671375.1. Classification (NCBI taxonomy): domain Eukaryota; kingdom Metazoa; phylum Arthropoda; class Arachnida; order Scorpiones; family Buthidae; genus Centruroides; species Centruroides sculpturatus. Next base: position 326,069 of record NW_019385241.1, on the reverse strand, counting down.
TGCAAGTTTATGGAATTATGTTTCGGAGTGTAAAAGTACTCTTAGCAGTGCCAGACAGTACTCTGGTCAGAGATTCTTTCAGTAACATCTTAGAGCAGAAGGAAAAGAAGAAGAACGAAAAATATAAAAAAAGGTAAAAATAGAATGGGCGCGAAAACAAACTTGGATTTATGAAAAATGACCAGCAAGCTTCCACTTCGCAAGTTTATAGGCCTAATGATGAAAGCGTTTGTCCTGACTGCAAAGAATCTTTCGATGATGACTGAGTGCAATATGGACAATGTGCACAGTGGTGGCACAAGCAGTATTAACACAACGAAGACACAGGAGGTTTCATTTGTGATTGCTATTAGTGCGTACTCTTAAGCAATAAGTTGCGTACTCTTGACCTCCAGCGCAGGGTAAGAGTAGGCATTGGAACCTTCTTCTTCTTTTTTTTTTTTAATGTCTTGTCAAAACCATACTTGTTTTTTCTTTCTAACATAGCCAAGCAGAAAGATGTATAAATGATATATATTCAGACAAAAATGTATTCTGTTTAAACAATAAACACCTGAGAAATACAAAAAATAACATAAGGCGCGCATTCTTTTTTCCTCTCTCCTACAATATGTGTACCGGTTTTTCTATATAAAATATCAAAGCAATATTCAATCTCTTTCTGTACATTTTTTAACATCTGTGGAGTGGCGTATTCACTGTACGTGTAATTCGCTCTCTTAATGTTTTCATTCCTGGAATAGCCGTAGCTTACAAATCTTTAACATAATTGTACATGATTTATTTCTTTGGATATATTGTAGTAAAATTGGATGGGGCCAAGTGGATAAAACTTCTGAACTTGGTTGGAGGCGGTTTTCTTCACGTGTTTAACACCTAAATACGGCTGTTTCCCATAGAAAGTCCTCTCGAGCGGCATCTTCCTCGGAAGATCGCCCTTGCGTTTCATTGTCTTAACAGACTTAACTCATCAAACCTTAATCGTTTAATTGACCAGGAAGTTTCGTGACAAGATATTTTACTTCTATGGGAAATCCAGATTCTAGTTAGTTTGAATCAAGCGTAAATTGGGACGGCGCGCCGTCCCACTTTATACTTACTTATCCATTTTAATTAAAGTATTAATGGTCGCCGATCTCGCCATTCTATAACACAAAAATATATAAAAAGAAAAATGCTACTATATTAAATCACAATAATATTTGCACTATTATATTATTAATTCTTAATTTTTTTTACATAAAATAATTTAAAACAGAAAACCTCTAAAGTAGAATTTATCTATTATTATTTATTTATAAGAAAAAAAGAATATTGGGCTAATTTTTAAAAGTATTTTCTAGATAACTGGTCAGCAACTCACGTGTACTGTTTTCAAATCGCCGGTGTGAAATTGAAAGATGCGGAAAAAGTAATTTAAATTCCGAGTAATAAATTATAAAAAATTTTCATTTATATTAATTATATACTTAAAATAGACAATTAAGTAAGAATATGGACGATTTAGATTCTGATAATAGTGATTCCGAGTGGGAAGAAGAAGCAGAGACTATGCAAATGACCACGTTGTGTTTATTTTGTGACGAAAATGTCTCTCCATCCGAATTATTTTTGCATTGTTCGTCGTCTCACGATTTTAAATTGTCTTCTTTTTTGCTAAACTACGCAGCTGATGCTATTTCTTACATCAAATTTGTTAATTATGTTCGGCAGATGGTAAGATATTGCAATTTTTCTTTAACTTATATTCTTGATTTAGTGATTTTACCGATTTTTTTGTTTTTTTAATAAAATACAGTAATTACCATTTTATCTATCTCATTAATAGCTTTTAAATCTAACCCTGTAGTTTATATAAAGTATATTAAGATGATATAATTGTTTTAAGTGGAAGAGGAAGAAATGTAAAAGGTAATGGACAATTACGATAAATGACAGAACGATGTGAAAGAGGAAGAAGGCGATAATAATCTGTGGATAATAGCTTCGCATTAACTACAATCGTTTTCAGATGCCACTAAACAAAATTCCATGTTGTACGAGTCTCTTAGATTTTGCAAATACGTGTGCCGGGCTGTAAACGGCTCATGTGTTTGTAAAATCTAAGTGAGTCGTACAACATGGAATTCATATAAAACGGGATAATCAACAGTGTTATTGGGGGTTGACTGTATTTGAAAGAGCCGCCGCAAACTAGCACTTACAGATTTGCCACTCCCTATTCCAGGGAATAGGGAGTGGCAAATCTGTGGCATGTCACATCATACAATTTCAATTTATCACTTGTTTTTTCAGTCGTTCTTTTGGCTTATTACTTGATCATCCTTTTTTTCAATCAAATTCCTTACATTTACTCTAAATAAAGCATATTCTTTTCATTTATTTAAATATTCTTATTTGAAATCTAAAACTGGCGTGCATAAACATTTTTAAAGATAAGTGTACTTACTATAAAGTACCCAGGCTCAAAAAGGTTTGCTATCTCTGAACTGGATCATCACAAACCAATTAGCCAGTAATTAAATATCTGGCCAAACAAGATAATTTGGGCTTGCGATAGTCATATACAAAAGATATGTTGATGATATTATTATTATTATTATGTAGTCGTATGAATTTTATTAGTGTCCATGTTTGCTTTATGGAGATTAATAAATTCATATGACAAATGAATAATAATCCCTATGATCTCTATGAAATTAGACCAAGCCAACTCAACATCAAAAATAACTGGGTCCATACAAAAGTTTACTATAAACCAACATATATACCCTTTTTTATATTGGCAAGCTCCCATGACCCTTGTGTATATATATATAAGATTGCAGCATTTAGGACCTTAACCAAAAGGGCTTTTACTAGTATTTCTCATTTCCTGGATTTTGAGAAAAAAGTGATCTGTTTCCCTGGATTCTAGAAATCTTGGGACATAATTAATTATTTTTAAGGTATAAAATAAATCTTGAAATTGAATGATATAATTATTTTTCATTTTTTAAGTAATTTAATATATCCTGCAACCTCCAAAATAATAATAATGCTGTGTAAAATATGTATTAAAAATTACCTTTTTGAATTATGTAGAAATTTTCACAAATAGAAAAAATTTATTAAAGTTTGTTGGAAACTGCTTATAACAACAAAAACTGCCTTTGAATTGAGTTGAAAATTTAAAGAAAAAAGTGAACATAGATCAAACTTCTAACTTACAAGGTAATTTTCATTTTTTAAATAAAATTATCTACCTTGGCTGCTTAATAGCAGCATCAAGCTTACAACCCGATAATTTGACAGTTTGTTTGGCTTTAATAATCAGGTTTATGAAGAAAAATTTCATACTTGCATATTTCATACTTATTTGTAGCCTTGCCCAATTTGCACAATCTGGCATAATAAAGTTATTGAAGCTACTGGGCATGATTAAAAATTAAGACAGTATTGGTGTAATTATTTAACATATTACAGGTTCTGACAAGTAAAGAATTTTCTGAGTCCTGACACAAATAGGCTACATATTGATAACAATCTGTGACATGCCATAACAAGTAAAAATTTTAAAAACTAATAAGCTTGCTTAAAATTAATAAATACAAATGTATTCTGACAGTTTGAGTTAATTATACTTTTTATTTGCAAAATTTCCTCGACCTTAACACAAAATAAGGAAAAGGTGAACTTTTAAGAAATTTGCAGGATTTCCCGAGATAAGAAGAATTTTTTGAGTTAAAAAACAGTTGGGATCCCATTAGAGAAACCCTTGCTTTTACCCACTGGATAAATTATTCTGACACAATCAAAGAACTTGACACCTTGAAGGAATAGCCGCATTGCACGGTTACCCCAAAAACCTAATCAGGAATTTAGCCAGTACAATCCCAAACTTCACTAACAATTTAGACCCTAAAGATAAAAAAGGATATAATCAACATAGAAACACAAGACGTATCATTCTAGAATATAACCACAATATGCTACCACTGTATAAAGAAATAGCAAAGTTAAAAGAAACAAAATAAAGTTTTAGTGCAATCCTGCTGTCTTTAACATCCTTAATTAAGAATGGAAAAAATAAGATTAATAATCTTAGAGTACCATGCTTGCTCTTCTGAAATTCTTTTTTTCTTTGTTATCCATCTTGCATATAAATGGCACTCCTTATGACATAACACATTATGTTGTAGTGCTTTTACCCTTCCAAAGACTTAGTAGTGCCATTTGTTGTCAATCAGGCTTACTTTTGTACCAATAAATAATATAGTTTTTAATGTGTACAAGCACCTTATGTGCATGCATAAGGCCACTTTTGTATAATCTGGATGTTTGCCCAGATGGGTAAAACCAGGGCAAACAACACTACAAAAACTTGATACAATAAATCTAAATCCAGTTTAATCCAAATTATTTCATTAAAATTATAATTATTAAATTTAATATGAGATGGTGCCTAATGCATCCCTCGTGTGTCAAATTGTTTGGTAATTTATTATTATTATTATTATGGCTGTTATGTATTATTTATTTATTTATTTAGTACAAGGGAAAAGGCTGTATGTAAGGGCTCTTATAACTGAAATCACAAACTGTAATAAATAACAATACAAAAGACAAATTAATACAACAATATAACGCGTGACAATTAGACTGAAGAGAAAAACTACAAGACAACACCAGGTTAATATCATCCGAAACAATAATAGCATTTATATTCTTATAAATAAAATACATAAGACAAATGGAAAAATTGGCAGCGAATGGTAGGCATAAACAAAATATAATAAATAAAAGAAAAGAAAAAAAGTAAGCCATTACCTGGAAAAGAGTAAACAATTATTTAAAATACGCCCAAAAGCGCTAACCATAAACGCTGCCAACTCTCAAACACTAAATCGTTCACTTAAATAGTTAATTTACACCTCCTGGTGGTAAGCATCTGAAAAGGAAAAATTTCTTAATCTTAACAAATAAATAGTCAATCATTTAACTTAGTTACAAAACTATAAATACAATAATATTTATCCCAGTCCTGCAGCAACCGTTTATATACTTGAACCGAAAAACAATCTTCACCATAACACTTTTGTCTGAGTGCAGTCAGCGCCTTACATTCCGTTATTACATGAAAAGCGTCAAAATTAACAGTAGTATTACAAAATTCACAGTAGTCCATACATGATGGACTGGCTGTTATGTAGCCCGATGGCATATGGCAGTGGTTGGCTTTAGTAAAACCGGGGCAATGAATGGTGACTGGATGAGTCGCAGAGTATTACGAGGTCTGAGTTTTCAAACCACAAGTGTCTGTATGGTATGAAAACTGGCCTTGCAACTGGAGCAAATGTGTCTTCACATGATATTTACCCATCTGGACAAACACCCAGAATATGTGAAAGTAGCTTTTTGTTTGTTTTTATTTTCTTGGGAATGTGTAATGTTAAATTTTAAAAATTGCAACCCAAAATGTTCTGTTATAAAGTATAGACCATATCAATATTACTTTGCAAACAGAAGTTATGTAGTTTTGCATATATGTACAGTACACTGTACAAATACTTCTTACACTCATTGTACATGAAATTAAATTCCATAGTTACTAGCTTTTGTAGAAATTAATGCAATAAATACTTAAATTTGTCAAAATTTTTCACATTTTAATATATCATAAAATGATGAAATATGTTGATATGAATCAACACAGTTTATTTATTCTGAATAAAATAAAACAAATTAAAAAACAAAGATATAATCAAGATAAGAAAGCTTTATTTCAAATTATAGATTTAGAAAAAGCATACAGAAAGTTTTTAAGTTACTAAAGCTTGTTTATATACAATCAATTTCAAAATTTTAACATTATTAAATATATAATCATAATGAGTAGAGTTAGATCACTTTTATTTTTCCAGCTGTTATATTATATATAACAAAAGTATTATGATCAGTCAAAAAAGATCCCCTTAAGATTTTTACTTTTTTTGAACTCGGGACTTTGAAATATCAAGAAATGTAAAACATATTGGGGCTTTTTCTGTGTGTTTGGGTATGTGCGGGAGGGCTTGATTTTGTTCACCTATTTAAAGCTTAATAACTCCTGTGCCCTTTCTTAAAAATTTCTGAATTTTGTAAGGACATTATATTAGGAGCATTGATGCTTTAACAACTAACTTATTCCACTAAAGAACAAACATTTAATGATAAACTAATGTTTTCAATCTTCAAATGTCATCATCAGGTTCTAGAGATCGAACATAAATTTTTGTTCCATCTTTAGAATGGAAAATTTTTAAATGTGTGTTATCATTAAGATATGAGTTTTTAATACTCATGTCTTAATGATAATGAAATAACTTAATAATAAAGAACGATAACTTAATAATATCTTAATGAGAAAAAAAATCACTTAAATATATACTGTATTACGCAGTCTATTGTTGGGATTTTAAATCTAATGATCAAAGAATTAATTTATGTGCTGTAGTAAATATTGAAAACAGTTTTTAAATTTTGTTGTTAACATTTATGATCAATTTTCATAAATTTTTATGCATAAAACAAGACTTATATAAAGTTATCTTTTTCTAATTATTGGAATAGAAACCATCTCCTACAGAATTGAAGATAATTCACTCCAATGAAATGTGGAATGATGATAAATACATGAAACCATTTATGGAAGATGATGCACTTTTAATGTTTGGTAAGTATTTTTCATTATTTTTTTTATGCGTAATTATTTCTTTTGATACTGTGTACCGACGATTGTAGTTTTCTATATAATATAAACTAAATGCAATCATTTTTAATTATCAAACATACAGCCTGATTCTTATCAAGCTACAATATGGCTAATTAATTATTAAGATACTTTTGGCATGTTGTTCTCAACTAGGGTTTCTTTCCTGGGATCCCGTTTTCCCGGTATTCTCGCCATTTATTCCCTACGAGAAAAATCACGGGAAATTTTATTTTCCCGGGAAATCTCGCATTTCAATAATAATTTACCATGTCAGGTTTTCTTTCTTTTATGTATTATACGAAAAGTTGCATCTTGAAGACTCACCTAAGAGAGAAATTTTGAGGTTTCTTGCTGCATATTATTACCTATGTTTTTCAAGTCTCTACTTGTTAGTTCATGTAATATCTATGTACAGGTGTTGTGTTTGCGCATCATTGAAGAGCAGAGACTTGCTAAAGTAAATGTCACTCATTGCACTTTAGTTTATTTTTTATTTCATCTTTAGAAATAAAATACTGTAGTATTTTTTCGTAATCATTAAAACTCCCAATGAAACGCTTTATTTTACTTTCGTCTTATAATGTAGGAGAACATAAATTAATTGAGCTTAACGTGTCCGTATAAGTGCGATTGGCCCTATACTTTTAGTTACTTACTAGAAAATAAATTAAATTATTCAAATTTATGATATTCCTGTATGATCTTTTTTATTCATATAAAATTCTATTTTACTATCTCATCCTGGAATTTCCCGGGATCCCGAGAAAAGAAATTATTTTTCCTGTAATCCCGCTGGAGGCAAATTTCCGGGGAAATGAGAAACCCTATTCTCAACCTTTTTGGCCAAGCTGCCCTTTTAGCTTCTTTTAACTTTTGTGACACACCTCATTTTTTCTGTTACCATATTGTTGTGATTTCTATAAATGAAACAAACCCCTAAAAATCTATCAAATGTAAATACAATCGACCCCCCCCCATAACATGGGTTCATATAGTTCGGATTCCTATATGACAGCGAAAAAATTGCAACAGTATTCGTACAAACACGCTAAAAAAACTTATATAATTTGGTAAAATGTCATCACCGACTCGTGTCGCGACAGGATTGGTTGAATATAGACCAATAGCAGATATTGTACAAACCATTGAGTTTAAACAAGCAGCTGATCTACTAAAAACCATTTATTATTTAACATCCATAAAAATTACATTTATATTAATGATGTTTCCAAAGTTCGGCGAATTTTTTGCAAAACAAAATAATTTATCAGGAAGCACGCGAGCACCATTTGATGACAAGCTCCATGACGAAAACAAGCTTAAGCAATGGCATCGTCGAATGGTGCACACTTGGTAAGTAATCCTACAATTTTTTGTTTATAGCATAGTTTATATGGATTATTCCCAAAAAATTATGCGTATTTTGGAAATGTTGAGTCGAATTAGTCTAGAATCAATTAATTTTATAGAAGAAAACCTTTCAAACAGCCATAGTCCGTAAACTGCATACTCACCTAAGAGAGTGTTATAGGGCACTCACCTAACTCACCTAAACTGCATACTCACCTAAGGGCTGTGATTGGCTCATGTATTCAAGGACTCTTAGAACATCAATTTCATAAAGAACGGAACGTATCTACCGTGTTATAGGGAGTCGACTGTATATATTCTGATTTTTAGAGACAATAAAGAGGTGTAAAGCTAATTGGATGGGACAGATGATTTGAGAGAAAATTTATGGAGTGATGTTATGTAAGGAATGGTTACAGGCAGAAAGAAATGAGGGAGAAGGAGAATTAAAATGGTGGATGACTTAAAAGAGGGTAGTTATAAGGAGCTAAAGATAAGAGTGCAGGATAGAGTAGCATGAAAAAAAGAGGACTCACCAGACCTGCTATAACTAGCAGAAAACTAAAGATGATGACCAATCAAACAACAAAGCAAGTGCATTAGTAATGAATAAGGAGATTTATAAATGTGAGAAACCGTGGTCCAACAGTTAATCCCTCTTGATCACTTACTCGGCAACAGTCGGCAAAGACCACTCACGTTGTCATTCCAGATGGCATTTTATCGAATGGTGAGGGAGGTGAGAAAGTCGGTAGGTGTCTTTTCAGAGACAGGAGACAGGTTTAACAAAATAGCAAAGCATTTATTGGATAATTAAGCTAGGCTACATAAGGCGATAACAATATATATATAGGTTAAATGCGGTTAAATATGAGTTAACTATACAAAGGGCCGCTCGTAACAGCTATAATGACTATTCTGAGAGAGAGTTCACAAGGCTCTAAAATACGAATACCTCTATGAGGATATGACTAATATGCATTCGTTGAATGGGCCGTCAAAATCGTAGTCAGCACAGGAACTGTAGAATGGCGATGGAAGTTCAAAGTTGTTGTCTGTTGTATGGCGATGTCCTTTGGTCGCTATGTCCGGTGTATGGAGACAAGATGCACACATTAGTAAGTATAACTTCCTTTGGTTGCACTGAGCTTCCGGGGACTCAAGCTTTTATACATTCTTTGTGGGAAAGGAGTCACGTGATTGACTTCTGTTGACACTAATGGTGCATTTTGATCAACTAAGTGTCAACTTTCCCACCTAATTGTGAAAACAAACGGTGACCTCCGATATAATTCTCACCAAGAGTGTTTTTTTCTATTGGAGTTGTTTACAAAGTTTTTTTGACATCTGCATAAAAATTGCGGATCTCGCACCAATGAAAAATTTTCTGGTAAAAATTTAAAAATCCAAGGATGAAATACATGTTTGAAAATAACATAAATTAAAGACTAAATATGATGGGTCGCTTTGGAAATTTTAAAAACATCTACAATCATTTTACCAGTTTTACTTACTAATTAATATGGCTGCTGGTAGCCTTATTGGTTTGGAGTCTAGAAAGCAAAAGTAACATTTTAAGCTGTCACTTAGAAATAGGAATCATTTTTGAATAATACTGAATAACACATTTGATCACAATGTTTAAAGAGTATTTCACGTCATATCAAAATTTTTGTTTTAGTTTACTGAAAAAAAGATCAAAGTGAAAAAAAAACAAAAGTGTCACTCCAAAAAATTCTCCAAATTTTCTGTCAGTTGATAAAAAATTTTCAATCTGGAAACACTGGGTGGCATTGTACAAAAATTATCTTCGGTTTTCAATGTCACTTCCTACTTTCCATCCCAAACTTGCTGCATGATGTGATGAAATCATTAGGTGTGTAATTCATGGAACTCCCATTGCACAGGAGCTAGATATTCTGCTGTTTTCCTGAAGCATGCTTTGTGATTTCAGTTTTATGCTGAAAATCAAAATAAGCAGGCTAGGGTTTTTATTGCCACTTTAGTAAAAACATTGCTAAGTAGTGATTTCGACACTATGTAGTGTGATCCCATGACCCCTTTATAAACTTGATACAGATATTTCTTTTCCAAACACATTGGACTGATGCACACAACCACAGTATAATCTATTGACTAGGACTGAACTGAAGAGTAGTATAGAAAAGTAGAGAAGGGTTTGCATGCTCTTGTCTTCAAATGTTTGATTTTTGTATACTGAAGCCCTCAATTTCAGGTAATAGTGAATTTTTCTTAGGTTGTCATACAAAAAAGATCCATACACCAGTCATAAAAGATAACATAAAAATGTTTTGAGTAATGTAAATTCTTTGGCTGTAGTATAACCATTAAAATCTAATATTGTCATTATTGCCTATTGAAAAGGTGAATTGTGCATGCATCTCTCTTTTAATTGTCTGTGGCTCTCCTTTTCAATTATCGTTTTTCATTCCATGATCCCACTTCATTCTTTCATGGCCCTCAGAACCCCTTGGTCATGTTTAGAATGGCTGCTTTAGACTATCGGTAAGTGGCTAAGCTACCATTTTGTGTTAAATGTAATCATTGCTAACTATCTCAATAGTTCATTAACCATATTGTAAGAATATTGTGTGATTTCTTGTGTATTATTTTTGGTATTTAGCTTAGGACTTGTCTTGACTTGAAGAAAGTCAAGACAAGTCCTAGATTCACATCAAGCTTTTGGCTTTTTTATTAACAAATTATTCTCAAATATGATGTTAAACAGTCTCTTTGTCACTATGTTCAATAAATATAATATAGCATTCAAGACCATACCATGTTAATGAAACTAATGATCATTTTATTATTAGAGTGCAAAATTTTTAGTAAGTTTAAAATATTAAAAATTTTGGGAACATTTTTGATTTTAACAAACAAAATACTGGCTAATTTTGCAGATATTGAGGACTATCTTTCACGTGATCAAAGTGATATAAATGAAAATGAAATTGCACTATCTGAATTTAAATATAGAGAATGTTTGGCAAAAGTCGAATTACTGCAGCAACAATTACAAGAGGCTACAGCAGATATTGAAAAAATGAGGTAATTTTAATAAATTATACATTTTTAATCAATATTTAGAATTAAATTGAGTTTCTTTAGGCAGAAAGCGCAAGTCTTCATGTTATCATCTGATTCGGGAGATGCAATAAAAAAATATTACGACGATGATGGTTACTTCTCTTCTTATGCACATTACAGTATTCATCAAGAAATGTTACAGGTGATCTTTAGGTATTCATTTAACATAGATTTGTAATATTTTATAATTTACACAAACAAAAAAGTTTTTATTTCTTTTTTTTCTAGGATACATCAAGAACAGAAACTTACAGAAATGCCATTTTCTTGAACAAAGACATGTTTGAAAATAAAATAGTATTAGATGTTGGTTGTGGAACTGCAATACTTTCTATGTTCTGTGCATCTGCTGGAGCCAAGAAAGTCATTGGAGTTGATGAATCTGAGATAATATATTGTGCCATGGATATAGTTAAGTAAGTATCTATAATTTGAGAGTGAAATATTTAACACATTTATATTCTTAAGAAGAATTTTTATTTCAGGGAAAATAAATTAGATGAAATTGTGCTACTTCAAAAAGGTCGACTCGAAGAATTGACTTTACCTTTTGAAAAAGTAGATATAATTGTATCAGAGTGGATGGGTTATTTCTTATTATTTGAGAACATGATTGAATCTGTGATATTTGCGAGAGACCATTATCTCTCTCCGGGCGGGTATATGTTTCCAAACAGGTGCACTATTTCTTTAGCTGCAATTATTGATAATGGTGAGTTATAGAAAATTCTCTTTTTCTACTTTGTAATTTGTATTTATTCTTAATAAGTTTAATTAAAGATTAAATTATCTAAAAACTAGAATATTTTGTGTTAGTTGAGTAATGTTCATCAAAAAGACAGGAAGATACTACATATTTTAAGCTCAAACATTTACAGCTGCAAAACACAATTCAGTCAACTCTTTTTTGTTTTCTTTTCCTAAACAGTGATACATTATATGACTGAATAAAAAATGTACAGTGTCATCTTTATATCACTAATTAATTTTTATTTTTATTATCAGGCTTACCATTCATCCCACATTTAATACTGATATCTTTTCACATTCAATACTTCATTACTGAATCTTAATAATTTTTCATTAGTTTTATCATATAATTTGGGTTTTTTTTCTTACATTTTGTATAAATATTTCTAATTCAATTATGCTACATCTCATTCTCTTTTCTGCCATATTGTTTGAATAATATGATGTTTTCAGTGACTGTTCATTGAGAATTGCAAACAATCACTACATAAATTATTTTAAGATTATTGTGATTTGAAAAATTTGAGATAACTTGGATAAGTCTAAATTTTATTTAGTATAAATTTAATTATTCTGTTTTGTCAAAATTATATTTTTAGAGGTGTAAGATAAATGCAATTTTATAAGTTAAATTAAAGTAATAAATTTAGTTGTATCATTGAGAGAATATAACATTCCAAATTCTATAAATGTTCAAAGAAACATTAGGGATTATCCATTTATTGTCAAGACTATGTCTTGTCTCTAAAATCGTGCTGCTTGTCAATGGCTGCACACCTTAGAGGTATGAAGGAGTACATGTCAGGAGTTGCAATTTGGCACAGATTATTTGGTGCCCAAATCATTCGCACATAAAATAAACCAGACATGTAGGTAGTCAGGGGACCAAGAACTAGGTCAAAAGAAAATTTGAAATGCTGAGACTGTTTCTACAAACAGGTGCAAGTGTGAGATTTGCGCATGTGTTTGTCGCGCTTTCTGAGACATAGTCTTGTCCCAAAAATGGCTTTGCTGTTTTAATTGTTATATGTATAGTTTTGTATACAATGATGTACTGTTGACAACTCCCACCCCTTTAAATATAACAATTCATGGACCCCTTGACATTGAAGAAGTGCTTTTAAAAACTAATGTAAATATTTTTTAACTGATAGTTTCACATGACTGGTAAGTAGACTTATAAAAACAAATTCATATGCTGCTAATTCCACTAAAAATGTCCATGTAAACAGTGCCTTGCTTCTCCCCTTTTCCATTGTATACAACAATGTACTTTTCACAACCCCTTCTTGCCTTTAAACTGTTCACATAATTAATGGACAACTCCTTATCTCCTAAAGATACTAAAATAATTCAGTGTTTTGAAAATAGGCATATGTGACAAGTTGCTAATTTATTTTTATGAAAAATAAACTCTGAAATGTATTCTTTTAATATATATGTTAAAGCAATCTTGCAAAATAGTAGGAAAATACTTCATGATTCTAAAGAAGGATGAAAAAATAAAAGACAAATGTAGGTTTTTGCTTGTACATAAGAAAATGTAGACTGAAACAATGCAGTTATTTAGTGTTAACAAGCAATTGCTGTTAAATTAAAATAAGTTTTATTTGAAAGAATAATATAATATANAGTCTATGTACACTTTTGCAAGGTTTAAGCATGACTCTGGTGCAAGAGTTCATAAAATGTCAAAAGAACTTTAATAAATTATAAATGTCAGTACTGGACTTATTGAATACAAAACAAAAATTATAATTTCAATAGTTCAATTTTACACTAATAATTATTACAATGCAGTTATTTAGTGTTAACAAGCAATTGCTGTTAAATTAAAATAAGTTTTATTTGAAAGAATAATATAATATAAAATTACAATTAATTGATATTTTAATTAAAATAACTTTATTTTATAATTTAGAAATGTATGAAAAATATATTAATTATTGGAACAATGTTTATGGCTTTAAAATGTCATGCATTAAGGGTAATGTCATGAAGGAAGTGTTGATAACTACTGTTTTAAAAGAGAAGATCTGTAGTAATCCTGTCATTATTAAGGTTTGTTAAAATTTTATTTTCGTAATTTAAAATTTTGAAAATTACAATGCTTACTTTTGTGCAGGAATTTGATATGTCTACATGTTGCGTTGAAGATTGTGACTTTACGACACAGTTCAATTTGGCATTGACGAAAGACGGACAAATTACTGCAATTATAGGTTACTTTGATTGTTATTTTGATGATCGCTTAACAAATAAGGTAATTTTCTTTTCAATTTCTTTTATCATGTAACTTGAAAAACATTAGATGATTACATACAAAATTTTATTTTCAAATTTTTATCTGAATTTTTTGTGAGTGGTTCATTCAAACATGTTGGGTCTCATACCTCACTATCTGGCTGCACCATTTGGGCTTGCTAAAAAAGGCCCTCTTAGTGCCTGTTTTTTTTTTCTACAGAGGATGGAAAGAGTTTTAAAAGAAAGACATGTTGTTTTGCAATACACAGTTACATAGTACAGATGACATTGCTTATCAGTTTGCCTAATAATTGATAGTACTTTTTGCCCACATCCAAGTATCCACAGAAATTAAACCCCTGTGAACATATGCCCAATTTCAATCAAAAATAAAATTATGAGAAAATTTTGCTATATTAGAATGGTTTAAGTACATGGCAATTCAGAAAGAATGTAAGTCTTCATCTCTGGCATGCTTTTTGGCAAATGAAGGACATATACTGAATTTGATGGAGCATACATGTATATGTACAGGAATTGCCTCTGTCACCAGGAATATCTTGCAGCAAGTGTGGGAGGAGTTGGAGTTTAGATGTATGTCACACATGAAAAGGGCATAAATCAAGTCCTCCATTAGGTAAGTCTGAAACTCACTTTGAGAATTACTCCATCACCCAGTATAGGTTAGACTTTCCCACCAGTATTACTTTGCTCAAAGTATTCATGTAAAATTGGAAAATTGTTTCTGAATTATCCTATATGTCAGGGTTGGGCAACCCGTGGCCTGCAGTAATATTTTTTGCGGCCCATGTAAAATATGAATAAATAAATCAGTTTCCCAGTTTAAGGAAGTATGCACAAAAATTGAAATGTTATTTTCTACAACTTATGTATGTGAATAGTTTTTCCACAATGAATTTAGTAAAAATTAAAACAAAAACTGGCTAACAGACACATTGAAACTAATTTAAAGCTAGCAGTGACCAATATTTAACCAAATATTTCCGATATATTACGTTTACATCAGTTCCAGAAGCTAAATTAAGTATACCTATGCTAATTTATAATTATTTATGAATAAATAATTGTGGTTTACCAAAATTTTTTTTCCTCTTTTCTGTTGTATGTGGCCTGAGTCAGTTCAAATAGTTTTGAAATGTGGCCCTTACATAGAGAAAGGTTGTCCATCCCTGCTATATGTAAACAATTCATTCCAATAAAGCCTTATAATTTTATTTAAAAAACATAATATAATTGAAGACATAAGTTGAACATGAGTGTTGTTATAATAATTAAAAAATCAATTATCCTGCATAGATGAGAGTGTAATGTATCTGTCTCTCATATACCACTATCAAAGATCTAGAAATTAAATGACACTATTTCGTGGATATATTTACACCAAAGTAATTATATAATAAAAACTTGAATGCCAATTCATTCAAAACTTTGATTTTGTAGCATTTTCATCCACTCATGTCATCAATTGTTGGGTTCTAATTAACATCATTCGAATATATAAATTTTATTCTTTACATAAATTTCTTATACAAATTTTTGTTTTCTTATTTTTAGTTTCAACTCTCTACTTCTCCATTCTCTGAGCTAACCCATTGGAAGCAAACTATATTTTTATTGCCTTCACCTATAAGTGCTCAAAAAGGTAAGAATTCGTAATATTAAATGATAGCCAACTTTACTTGCTTTGCACTTCTGGAATCAGCCTAATATCCTAATGGATCAAATTCTCAAGTCCAGGTCAGATGTGCCAATTTTTATGGGTGTTGTCATATGCTTAGATTTGTGTGTAATCAATTCTAGTCTGAATCGATGACACATGATACTATTCTGATGTCTGCAATAGCTAGATATGGATAATGTTCCATTGTAGATTAGCACTATTTGTATTAGTTTTACTGAACATAATATCAGTTTTCATATTTGCATAGGTTATGTTAGAATAGTATTTTATAGTCAGATGGAAAATTCTTTACCCTGTGATCAATTTGTTGCAATGTGGATTTAAATCTTATCCAATTTTTAGAATGGGTTGAAACGAGTGTCATTTCTGTTCTCATCTGTGGCACTTGCATGTTTAAAATTTTTTCATGCTAATGAATAGAAAAAAATTTTTTCAAAAAGATTCTGATTTCATAAAGTATCTGATATACAGTATCTTGCCAAATTATTAGACCCACTGACTAAATCATACCTTTTGGTCCATTAGCAACATGTATATGCAATTGCTTAATTTCATAAATCAATTAAGTTTGTTTTTGAATTGAAAATGAACATAATATAATAAAACAGAGTTAAATTTTGATGGATTTTATTTTTGGAAAGTTTTAGAAATAATTTAGAAGTTTTGCTAACAAATTCTATTATTTATTTTCAAAGTTTGCATGAATGTAATTTGCATACATTTCTCCATTTTTCCTTTAGTTGTTCAGTCTATGTACACTTTTGCAAGGTTTAAGCATGACTCTGGTGCAAGAGTTCATAAAATGTCAAAAGAACTTTAATAAATTATAAATGTCAGTACTGGACTTATTGAATACAAAACAAAAATTATAATTTCAATAGTTCAATTTTACACTAATAATTATTATTATTATAAATCTCAAATTCAGTATTTACAAAATTATTTGAAATTTGAATAAATATAAGTTGATTAGGGAAAGAACCTAGCAGAAAACCCTTAATTTAATCACTTACAATTCAACAGCTATGTACAATCAGTTAATTGCATATTAAATGGTCTTACATACAAAAAAATATTTCTTGAACATTGTCAATGTAAGCTTGTGTTGCTGCTAACTGGTTACAAAAATATTATATTTTAATCTTATTTAAACCTTAATTATATTAGTGGAATGCAATTCCATTCATTACTCAAACATCAGTTGGGAAGTATAACAGAACTCAATCCCAAAAGAAAAAATAAATAACGTAACTAAGTATAACTATAAATAAATAAATCCCTTGCTATCTTACAAAGTATGTACATCAATAAACTAGTTTGTTATCCAAGATACACAGGTTTGCACAGGTTAAATGTTCTCTATTTGCTGTAATAGCATTATTTTTATCTATGCAATTTTAAAATGAGTAACAATTTGGATTATTATTTTTTTTAGCAAACCTTTCCCAGTTTTTTTAATTCCCAAAAAGAAAACCTTTTAATTCTAGTAATGACACACTGCAAATGGTTTAAAATTTACTTACCACCTTTATTTACATGAGCTAAGGAATGTAAATTGCATTGCATAGCATAGCAATTGTGTTCATGTTGCATCGATAATGGAGCACAAAGTAAATGAGTCTAAATCTATTGCTTTATTATATAATCAGAAAAAAGTAGAATTTGAAATTGTTTTCTTCCTTCCACATAATCTAAACTACAGCATTCACAGTATGAGCAATTTGAAGCAGTAGCTCTGATATACAGTATCTTGCCAAATTATTAGATCCACTGACTAAATCATACTTTTTGTACTATTGTTTAAGGAATAATAACATTCCAAAATACTTTATCACTTCCCTTTTTGTAGCAAAAACTTACTGAGAGGTTCTTAGTAAGGTGTGGCAGCATAGCCCCATTTATGAGAACAAAAATTACAAGGAATATACTCTACATATTTTTTGATATAGAAGCACAACTGGCTGTTTAATATTTTAAATAATTCTATCTTTAAATTTTTAAGTTTTTGAATGACTAAGTTCTATTATCAACAATTGCATTTTTACATCAAAAACTAACAAATCATCAATTTTTAGCATGAGTCTAATAATTTGGCAAGGTACTGTACCCTAATCAAATTTCATACTTTCAAATACTGAATTTTTCTTTGGAAATGCAATTTAATTACAATTTTAAAAAATTTTTCAGGAGATTTCATATCGGGTAGAATCAGTTGTCGGCGTGACAAGAAGGAACACCGATCCATGATTATCATACTGGAAATAGGGGAACAAAAGAATACCTACATCTTAAATTAGAAAACTCCAATTTTATTGTTGCAACCAATATTTACAAAGTTACAAAATAACAACAATAAAATATTTATACTGTTATAAAACTGTATATTCATTTTATCACAATATAACAACAATTAACAAACATTCCAGTTACAACATAAAATATTAAGTGTGTCTTGTAAAAGACATTTGCCTCCTCCCCATTTTTTTAAGAGTATTTTGCTTAGGATTATCCTAAATAATCTCCAATATATAATTTGTGCATTAAAGTGTAATATAATTTCAATAACAGACCAGGTAAACATCTTAATTATAGACTGCCTTCAGTTAAGAACTTATGCACTATATACATGATTAAGCAGAAGCTCGTCTTCTAGTTTAATCATGATTATTTGTACACAATCAAAAATACTTCTAAGGGAAGACTCTTTTAAATTGATATTATAAAATGTAGAATTTGAGCATACTAACAAAGAAAATGGATTCTAATTATCCATCATTATACAGCTATATTAAAGGTGATCTATTTAAGTTTTAGATTATACAGTGATCATCATCAATCTTAGTTCTAGAATTGTATAATCAGATTAACAAAATTATGACCAGAATTCAGAAATATTTTAGGTATAAAAAATTGAGTTCATTTAAAATAACTGAAAAGTCCTCTTTAACTCTATACAATATTATAAATTGTCACAGAATAATGTATACTTACACCTCACTCAAGATAAACTTAATAAGCCCAGTGTATCTAAAGTAACTCTCTTATTTAAATAATAATTACAAAAACAAATGCTTAACAAGATTAAGCTTGAATATTTGTCTTAAGACAAATATCCAGTCAATAAAAAAGTTTTAAAGAAATAACTTTTTTTTATTTTCATATACTAAACACTGAAATACTAAAAGAATTTCAATGATTGGGAAGTGGGCAAAAAATTGAGTTACAAGATTTTATGTAGACAGTACAACTAAAAAGGGGTGTTGTTTGCACTATGTATAGCACCACCTATTATCAGATTTTTACAAATTACTAAAATTGTTTGTATTATCATTGGGAATACATATGCAAGAAAACTGAGTTACTTTATCTGGATAGATAAAATTAACAGAAAGCATTGACAATATTCAAATCATTTTTAGACATGGATTTATATATTTTCAACACTATAATTTGGTGGTTTATCAGAATTAAGCAGTATTTATCTACTAGACTTGTTTTTAGATTATTAATAATTACTATTATTTTTCCTCAACATAATGCAAACAGTATTCATTATTTATGCCCTACAAAGATTTGCTCCAAAATACAAATTGTATTGTGTTCCTATTCAATATTATATAGGCTATATCAACTTCTAGCAAATTAAATTCTTATACATTAATAGATTGTATTCATTCAGTAAAAAGTTTAAACTTTAGTAGAATAAATGGAAACTAATTGTTCTGACAACTTTTAACTCCACTTATGGATAATAAAGATCTTTGATGAGGATCAAATGTAAAAGAATGCAAGTGTTAAGTCTTATATAATTGTTCAGTTATCAAACTACTATAACTACATACAAATATACTTTGAAGAAATTAGCTTAAATACACATCACCAAGCAAAAACCACAAAAAGCAAAAGTACTCTCTTAAATAGGAGAGTACTTTTGCTTTTTGTGGTTTTTGCTTAGGTAAAAGTACTCTCTTATTTAAGAGAGTACTTTTACCTAATCAATGTCTTAAAGCATCATCATTTGTTTATTTTTCATGTTATATTTTTTATTTTGATTTACTGATGATGCCTTAAGTGCAAATTAGTTGAAGTACTCTCATAAATAAATCAAATGTGTTATAAAAAGGTAATTTCCAAGAATTTTTAAAAATTTGTATAATCTGTAAGTGTCAATAGATTTATCAAATTCCATTATAATTATATGAAAATAACTAATTGAATATATATATTCACAGATTTATACTTCAAAGTATCATTTGAACACACTATGTTTAGGAAATTTCATAATTCTAAATATATTAGTTTATAACAAAAGCTGTATATTTTCTGGCCTACATAAATGCCTTGGCCATCCTTGGAAGGATTCAGTGATCTACACTCCAATCAGACTTGGGATCAAATCCAGACAGGCAAAAAATATCTCAAAAATTTTCCTTGGAACCCATCTATGATATATCATACCCCATTCCTTGCCATTCACTGACCATAGATGAACATTGCACACTTCCTTTGTGACAATGCAAGACCATACATGTTGGGATTGTCCCAACATGTATGGTCTTGCATTGTCACAAACAGAAACTTGATCTCAGCTGGGTTCTCCCTCACTCCCCATATATCCCAGACATTACACTATCTAATCCACTTCATGCTACACTTCTTGGATGGAAAGGAGATATATGCACTAGTAGTTCTTTGAGTTAAAACAACTTTTATTCAACAGGAATGTGTGATCCATCTGATCAATGGAAGAAGGTACACAAATGTACGGGAATTATTTTCTTGAATAAACTTTATACTATATAACTAGAAAATTCCAAAACTTTTGCACCAACAGCAGTGCATGATGATGAGAATGCCTATTCCCCATTATTTTTCAGTGCTTAAATATAATGATGTGTAATAATTGCAGATAAAGAAGCTGACAATAGATAAAAGTTCAATCATCTGTTTTTGTTTCAATGTATTCCTTTCTTTCCAGAAGCCATACTTGGGGCTTTTGCTTCTTCCTGCATTTCAAATTATGCTAATTGTGGTTATGTAAGTTTTACAATAATCAAACATATTTTATGATATAAATAACATTACTACTCTACCTAATTCTTGCTGAGAAATTGAAAACAACAGTATAGGATGACCTGTGAAATATATTGATAGTTGAATAAATAATCTGAATCCCAAATTATACAATAGAATCCATTTATTATAATGAGATAATAGCAACCAATATAAAACTACTTATATATAATTTTGTAGTTTTATACCTCCATGCTGGATCCATGAAGGTTTTTTTTCATACTTATTGTGGATTCAGCCAGGTTCACAATGGAAAGACTACCCAAGAAAAATTCCTGGAGTTTTTTTTGACCATTGATTTGTTCTTAGATTTCCCATAACAGTAGACTGACATCTTAACTGCCTTGGATGTCTGTCCAGCAAACATAAAATACTAGATTACTAGGCTTTCCCTATCTGGTCTCGATTTTTGATCTAACTTTGTTCTCAAGATAAAGGAAGGACGGAAGATAGATGATGACAGTGGGAAGTTACAGGTGTACAATTTTTTTTAAATTGCAGCCCAATTATTAAAAATTATTATCGTTAAATTTTAATTCAGAATATTGAGCCTATAAAAATCTGCAAAATAATATTTTATAATACTGAAAAGCATTTTATTACATACATTATTGCTATTATATTTCATTTAAAATATAATTTTCATTTTATTACTTGAAAAACTTTGAATGGAAGACAAATTACAACAAAAGAATGTCATTTGTAATTAATAAGTACAGAATTCTTTCTTGTTAATATGTGAGCATAATTATAGTAAGTTGAAAAATATTACATATTACATTAATTACCTAGTTCTTAATACTACATAATTAAGCTCGTAAAACATATATAGAATATATTATGAATAAACCAATTTTATTTATATTCATTTGTTTTTATAAGTGGAAGAAGTTGTAATTCAATTACTTATTTTTTATGATTAAAACATACCATATTTACTCGCATATAAGATGAGGTTTTTATTCATTTTTCACTGCTTCAAAAACCTAGGTCGTCCTGTATGTGTGGGCAAAGGATTCTTTGCAATAATTTTTGTGAACTGTGTATTTGCATTTTTTACTGGATGCTCACCCTCTTGTTTAGAAATAAAACCATTTTATCTGAGTCATTTGAATCGTTCTTGTGTATTGTCAGGAGTAAACATGAATAGCAATAGGAAAAGCAAAGCTTTTGAATTGATCCAAATTGAAATTCCAAAATAATACAGGAACCTGATACAAGTTTTAATCCATTCCCACATGAAAACAGATGACTATTTAGAGAAACAGAGTGGATTTGACTGTTAAGAATTGGTAAAAAAAATTCCCGATTGTCCAACTTTACATGAACAAATTATGTTGTCGATTTTACAGGATTTTTCCTTAAAGTTTAAAATGCCAGTAATTTTTGCAGGGCAATGTGTGCATTTACATGCATTTGTGATTTATTAATATAATTCTGATTTTATTTAGTTTAATCTAATTTTCTCTATTTTGATCTTTAAAGTCACACCTCTTCTTATATGTGAGTAAATACGGTATTTTATAAATATGCTTAAACAGCTTTTTTAAGTTATCTAATATACTTAATGTATTTAATAAAAGTTTAAATTTATGGCTCTAAAATGGATAACAAAATTTGATTTATAAAAAAAAAATTATTATAAACATACTTAAGTACAGTATTGCAAAAATACAGAATACTCTCACTATCTGGTCTTCAATGATCTTTCATACCCCAGTGTGATGTCAGTCACACCTTGTTTCTTGTTTATTTTGGTTTCATTTCTGCATGCAGTATCACATTTTGGTATTCTTTATTGCTTGCTCATCGATCTCTGAAAATAATTAGTGCCGAAGGGCAACAGATCCATCATTCATAGGTCTAATAAACACTCAGTAATCCTGTATCCCTCTTCCCAAGAAATAGCCAGATTATATTGATACAGTAGGCTTTCACTAAACAATGTACGATTTTACATTCTATATTTACATATTTTAAAAATTCTATTTATGAATAAACATAAATATTAAATTTCTCAATGCAATTTAATTTTTTTATATAAAGAATAAAAATATATCAATGATATCGATGATCTACAACAGTACTTCCAAAAATGGTGAATCAACCAATGTACAAATGATCCTGTAAATATGAAAAAAATTATTAAAAAAGGAAAATTTCATTTACTTGATGTAATAAATAATTACATCAATGAATTTGAATTTTTCATTATGTATAACACAATTCACAGTAATTTCAATGTCCTGAAGATAGACGATGAAATATGAGCATTTGCAAGTTAAGGAGATACTGGTTTAGATTAACCAAATTTTCAATGTGTTTTGGTCCTTGCACCAGAAAACTGCAAAAACAACAAGTCTTTCATTGAAAACCAATAAAATGAATAAATATATCTACAACTATATAATTTTACTGTAGATTATGCATTATTTTCATGATTTTCAATAATAATTATTTTTTCCTGATATATTAGAATAGGTCATTTTTAAATAAGTTTTATCAAAAATATATTTGATTCTGATTAAAGAATGTAAATTAATTCTCAGTTTAAGAATTGTATATAGTGCATCTATCATAAAACTAACTTTTTATCAAGCCCGAGAAAGCAATCTATAATTATTACATAATCTCAATATTATATAAAATTGACGTTTCACGTCCACAACGAGACAGGCATAAGAGCCTCTTTAGTTCCGGGAGCTGGAGTGAGGTTCTCCGAACATAGAAAGTATAAAGGAAAAAGTACTAAATAGCCTTTGACTTTATCCAACAGTTCTTTTGCGGAATCTGGATCTGTTTCACAAAGTCCAGATTGAGATACGTAGTGACGTAGATGAGAGTAAGTGTGAATTTCGTCAGCTGGTATACACCGGAAAACCTAAAATATTCATTGTAAAATATCAAAAATGTTTGGCATAAAATATTTAATTACATTGTAATCACTTACTTTTTCAAAAATTGACGTATTAACACCAGCTGTTTTCATCCACACATCTTTGAAAAAATATTCTGAGATTGGATCTCTAACATCAATGTCTAAACTTTTATCCTTATTCAAAGATGTCAAATGCTCCCTAAAATATAAAATCAAAATAATTTGAAATACAAACAGCTGAATATTGCACACCCATAATTATTTCATTTTTGAGAAATATATTATACACAATTGAGGGACTTGGTGGAAAAAAGGACTATTCCACATTTTCTAGAAAAAGTATTGGTGAATTGAAACATAAATCCTTTAATATGCAACATTTGATTGATGCATGTGTACAACTCAATGCAAATGAACCATGAATGTTTCTTAGAAGATGGATTATCAATCCGTCTTCTAAGAAACATTCTATGCACAAGTCCAAATTTGTTAATAACTCATTTTTTGTAGTTTTGTAGAATATGCCATTTTTTAGTAAGCCTCTGAACTAATGGTAAATAGAAATAAGTTTAGCTGTAGATTATTAAAATTAATAACCAGTTCCTTTACTATAAGAAAAACAAAATATTTAAAAAATTATTGAAAAAAATTCAAGTTTCTAGGTTTTTAAAACACACTAACTGATCAGGAGTGTTAAGGCATTAGACTACTGTTCTAGGGTTCCTGGGAATCCTATAACAGTAGTCTAATGCCTTAACAGGATGGGCTTATGAAAAACCCAGGAATTTTTCATGAGCCCATCCTTCACCACACTGGCTGCCCTATTGTAGGGTATGGAAACAAATGCCTTCTTTGAGCCCACAGGGCACTAAGAAGGCTATTTATGTTCATATAAATAAGTTAGGTTTGTATAAATAGCATAACACTGTGTATTTACCATTAAAACAAAAAATATATTTATTTTCTTATAAATATCTAACTCAATGTAGAATGNTTTAAAATATTTAAAAAAGACCTTTAGACATACAATTTTAATGAAAACATAATGGCTTCTTTTGTTATACTTTCACTGTTTTCGTTCTAAAATTTAATGCAGAGTAAAAAATATCTGCAGAAGAGTTAACGACGATTTACGTAAAAAATAGCAAGCTGAACACTTTTTCATTTCATGAATTAGTTACTATGTAATCACATTTATTGACTGAGCTCTAGAATAATTTATATATAAATTTTAAATTGTATCATGTCTTTAAATTTTCTTTATTATTATTCAACAAACACAGTCCATCATGTTATTAATATTGATGCTTTTCCCAAGAGTCTGAAATAGATAAAGATGTCGATGTAATGCACCAGCTGTTCTAATAAGTGCCACGTTTTGAATTTGGTAGATTGTGATTCTGTCAATTTATATAACGTGCAAAGGTTCCCAGATATTCTAAGCATTTTAATTAATCTTGCTTATATTCGAAAATACCTCTCACTATTGTTATCCACGATACTTTCTTTTGTCACAATCATTCCATTTCGATTTGTAAATCCTTATATTTGTCATAATTTATATTTTTTTATCATTCAATCTTGTGTCTTCTGGTATTGTAATGTCTAGACGATTAATAATATTTTTTCTTTACTGCTTTAGTTAGCCTATATCAGGAATATTACATGCCATCTGTCTATTAGTTTGACTCTTCACTCTCAGAGGTTTTTCGTTGTGCTCCGTTATTTTGCAATTTTATCAATATTTTCTTTAACATAATTGATATATTGACCGTGGTTTGCTTTACTTTGTCACTTGCTTCGAGGCATGTTTCCATCTTATGTAACACCTTATCACGACAGGAGACATGTGTCGTTTAAAAGAAATATGTGAGAGCCGCAGCCGCATTTTTAGGGTATTTTATACACTATATAAAATACCCGTTCCTATATATATATATATATAGTTAAAATACTATAGCTTATCACTGTTCTAAACAAATATCATTGTTAAGTTAGGTTAAGAACGCATACGTTTGGATAGGTTTGTAGGAATAGCTTGTAAAAAACTTTGAGAAAGTAAATTAATTACAAATTATTTTTCCCTTTTACCTAAATACATATCAACGTTTCTTCTTCATTACTGATAAAAAGTTTATGGGTTTGTAGTTGGGACAGTAACTGTTTAAATTTCCATTCATACCAACGTGCCCTCAGCTTTTAGTTGCCTATTCAAGGATAAGTTGCAATCTGTGTATATATCACACTATATAATAGTCAGCAAACTTACAAAAATATTATTACATGCAGGGGCGAATCTAGGTTTTTCGGGGCCTGGGGTTTATTGAAGTCCAATGGGGCCCCATTTTTTGTTAATACAAACAGGGCCGTAACTAGGCAGGTGCAACAGGTTCACCCGCACAGGGTCCACTTGGAAGGGGGCCCAAAATGTATGTACAGTATTTGTTTTATTATTTTCCCAAACCTAATTAATTAAGGGGCCTAAATGCAAATTCTTGCACAAGACACAGGAATGGCTAGTTATGGTACTGAATACAAATAATACTATAAATTATCGTTATTATTATATTATTAATATTAACTATTTTTTACTATACGATAAGTGCTCATTGTTAATGAAAAAGTATTAAAAATTTATGATAATAGTTCAAATTTTGTGGGCCCTTGACCCTTGGGACCCAGGGCTTAAGCCCTATTAGTCCCTATGTAGATCCGCTCCTGATTGATGGGCTTTTTTTAGTAAGCCCATTATGGATTTAGCCAAGACATAATGGGCTGCCAA
The DNA here is from genome assembly GCF_000671375.1 of Centruroides sculpturatus. Classification (NCBI taxonomy): domain Eukaryota; kingdom Metazoa; phylum Arthropoda; class Arachnida; order Scorpiones; family Buthidae; genus Centruroides; species Centruroides sculpturatus. The sequence continues at coordinate 299,449 of NW_019385241.1, read as the reverse complement.
GTTATGAGGGATGAGACCTGACCTATCCAGACAGACCACCGTAAAATTTCTTGAAGATTTTTGACCCATCTGGATTCAATCCTGGAACCCCCAGAGTAGTGGGCTGCCACCTTAACCACTTGGAAATCTGACTGTCGAATCTCCTTTATATCTTTCAACATAGTATAGTATACATAGTATAAAAGGTAGATTTTTGGGTTAGCTGCATTATCCATGTATATACACAGTTATAACTGTATTTTTTCTATTTGCACAATTATTAGTGTTGTAACGAATAGTATATTCGGCCTCAGGCCGAATACCGAATATTCGGCCAGGAGCGTGGCCGAATAGCCGAATATTCGGCCAGGAGCGTGGCCGAATAGCCGAATATTCGGCTAAACTATTCAGCTTGATTAACGCACGTACGAAAATTGGCGCGCAAACTGCATTATGGCAAGGATCCTGCTCTCTATTGGCCGCTGTCACTACGCTTTGCCAATCGCGTTAATTCTTGGCAGTTGTAGCCGACAGACAAGAGTGTCATGGAAGTAT
>NW_019385241.1:253222-297705 GCF_000671375.1 Centruroides sculpturatus | reverse complement strand
TGAGCGCGTATTATGATGTATGCACAGGCATACATGGATTAGAGCGATAGAGGAAAGAGAAAGGGAAGAGCAAAGACGAGCGCTTAAAAAGAAGGATAGGCAGGGTCAGACCCTCAGATGTGCGACGATTCTCGAACGAATAGGTGTGTACGTGTGCTGATATTTGTAATTATAAATTGTGAATACTTGTGACTAATATTATTATTTTTTTTATTTTGTGCCTGTTATAAGTTATAAATGAATATAAACAAACAACACTAACCCGATTACATTAAATCTAAATACCAAAATGATTAATTTACTGTGTTTTTGTTATTTCTTACTCCTGTTTCTAGGTATTCAGTATTCGGCCGAATAGTGATTAAATATTCGGTATTCGGCCGAATAGTGAAAAATAGGCCGAATACCGAATAGTAACCGAATATTCGTTACATCACTAACAATTATCCTTATATTTTTATTCAAAAAATACAGTCAACTGGCATTCAAAAATTTTGATACATTTAAAATGAATGCATTTGTAAATAAATTTTCTTTAGAAAAAAGATATATCAAATATATTTACATATAAAATAAAATCTGGATTACATAGTAATGAGAAATTGATATAAAATGGTACAAAGATTAAGAGAAGCAGAAAATACTAAAATAATATGGAAGCTTTGAACTGATAGCAAAACCTGTGTAAAAAAGGTAATCATCAATAAAGAATTAGTGATGTAACGAATATTCGGTTACTATTCGGTATTCGGCCTATTTTTCGCTATTTGGCCGAATACCGAATATTTAATCACTATTCGGCCGAATACTGAATACCTAGAAACAGGAGTAAGAAATAACAAAAACACAGTAAATTAATCATTTTGGTATTTAGATTTAATGTAATCGGGTTAGTGTTGTTTGTTTATATTCATTTATAACTTATAACAGGCACAAAATAAAAAAAATAATAATATTAGTCACAAGTATTCACAATTTATAATTACAAATATCAGCACACGTACACACCTATTCGTTCGAGAATCGTTGCACACATCTGAGGGTCTGACCCTGTCTATCCTTTTTAAGTGCTCGTCTTTGCTCTTTCCTTTCTCTTTCCTCTATCTCTCTAGTCCACATATGCCTATGCATACATCATAATATGCGCTCATGATACTTTTGATTCATCACTTTTCCGTCATAGTTTTTCCATTTCATAATTATGTGACTCATAGCCTGGTGATAATGGAGAAAAGAGACATATAGAATGTCAGTATATGTCACAGTTATGATTTCACAGATTCGAGACAGCTTGGTAGCCCGAACAACCCCAGGCTTTCGCCCGTGCATGCTAAGTGACTTTCATTACAAGCATTTAGCTTTCCGAAGTCTATGACAGCAATTGTTTGGCATTGATGCTGCAAATTTCGCACCAATAAGCTGCTTTGACTTGTTTGATTATGTTATCTACTCAATTTCATATTTATTTTCACATTTTTACTTCGCAGTCCTTCTCTGTTCTTTTTCCGTTATTTACATGTGTAGGTCATTTCATTGTTATCCACATTTGATATCATCATTTATCACATACTGCCATGATGCTCATGTCTGTCGGCTACAACTGTCAAGAATTAACGTGATTGGCAAATTGTAGTGTCAGAGGGCCAATAGAGAGCAGGGACCTTGCCATAATGCGGTTTGCACACCAATTTTCGTACATGCGTTAATCGAGCCGAATAGTTTGGCTGAATATTCGGTATTCGGCCTGAGGCCGAATATACTATTCGTTGCAACACTAATAAAGATAGAAAAACATGAAAAAATTTAAACAACTTGCAGAGATGTCTGTAAAAAGAAATTTAAATGATAATGGTTAGTGAGCGCTAAGATTGGCTTTACTTTACTTCTAGACTTATTACACCACCACAGGACATCAAATTAGATTTAGAAAAACACTATTTTATTTTCAGAATGCATTTCGGACATAGAGTCCCTCATCAGCTATTTGCTACAAAATTAATAGGAGGTTAACAATTTTATAAAAAGGCCGTGATTGACAGAAATGAACAAAAATGTGGACACATTTGACATGTGGATTCGACGCGTTGAACATTAATTAAAAGATTAAGCATACGATATACAAGATTTCTCGTTAAAAACGGTAATGTTGGTGCAATAACGTAATAATAAGAGAGTTTAGAGGTTCTGGTAAAACAGTAAAGTTATAAAAATATACATTGTTAACAAAATGATAAGTAAATTCACAGTAACACGAACAGAGTAACAAGATGATTCGAAGTACATTCCAGGGTGACTGTCACCCTCACCCCTATCCGTTTTCACACCTCTTCCCTCCCCCAAGCCTCCTCTGGTCAAATATGCGTACCACGATTCGTGTAATTTTTGGTCAGAGTTGTTATTCATGATTTTCTCTTTGTTTTTAATTATTTCTAAGTGTTCGTAAATAATTATTTTGTCAGCCAAAAAAGATTCTTTAAACAATGCGATGGTATCCCCATGGGCTCAATAATAGGACCAATCCTTGCTGAATTAAGTACGTACAATATTGATCATGACGTTGTCAATATCAAGGGTATAATAGAACTGTACCGTTACGTCGACTGTTTTCTCATATATGATGACAACATCATACAGGCAGACAAAATCCTGGAACACATAAATAAAATAGATAACGACATTAAATTTGACTTAGAACCTGAAAGCAACTGTCAGTTACCATTCTTAGACATTCTCGTCACGAGACACAAAGACAAAACAACCTTTAAAAAATATAAAAAACCTTGTACTATTGACAGCGTCATACACTTTACATCTGAAGTACCAACTTATATAAAAAAGAATACTTTCTACATGTACTTGGATAAAATTATGCAACGTACCACATATGATACCGATATATCCAATGAAACTGAAGACATCATAAAAACGTACTTATTGAACGGTTATAGCAAGCGCATGATTAGTAACTGGCTTAATAAAAAATATGTTAATGCACACAAACAACCAATTGACAAAACTGCTTATAAATTCCTTACGTTACAAATATTTTTGAAAGAATCAAAAGTAAATTAGTTAAGTATAATATTATTCTAATACCCGAACATCGCAACAGCTTACATAAGGAAATAAACGTACCTAACAGGAAAGCTAACATATGGGACCAAAAAAACGTTGTTTACAAATTTGAGTGCGACTGTACCACACCCAAATCTTACATTGGTGAAACTAGTAGGGAATTAAAGGTCCGTTTCAATGAACATATCTCTGCCATAGCACACAACAATGATAGCTCGGCTGTAGCCGCCCACTGTAATAATGAAGGCTGTCAGATTGTAAAGGATACTGTCAAAATACTTAGAAAGGAACCAAATACTTATAAAAGAAGATGGTACGAACACTTAGAAATAATTAAAAACAAAGAGAAAATCATGAATAATAACTCTGGCCAAAAATTACATGAATCGTGGTACGCATATTTGACCAGAGGAGGCGTGGGGGGAGGGGAGAGGTGTGAAAACGGATAGGGGTGAGGGTGACAGTCACCCTGGAATGTACTTCGAATCGTCTTCTTACTCTGTTCGTGTTACTGTGAATTTACTTATCATTTTGTTAACAATGTATATTTTTATAACTTTACTGTTTTACCAGTACCTCTGTTTATTATTACGTTATTGCACCAACATTACCGTTTTTAACGAGAAATCTTGTATATCGTATGCTTAATCTTTTAATTAATGTTCAACGCGTCGAATCCACATGTCAAATGTAAGTCCACATTTTTGTTCATTTCTGTCAATCACGGCCTTTTTATAAAATTGTTAACCTCCTATTAATTTTGTAGCAAATAGCTGATGAGGGACTCTATGTCCGAAATGCATTCTGAAAATAAAATAGTGTTTTTCTAAATCTAATTTGATGTCCTGTGGTGGTGTAATAAGTCTAGAAGTAAAGTAAAGCCAATCTTAGCGCTCACTAACCATTGAGAAGACTAGACAAGAAGCATATCATAGTATTCATTAAATGATAATGTTTATCAAATGATAAGATTTAATTGGGAAATTGTTGCATTTTAAATTTTTAGCCTTTAATGGATATCAAATATATACTGTACGTATATTTTTTAATGTTTAGATTATATCTAACATATGTTTAGAACATTTTCCCATTTTTAACTTTTTTTTTGGACTTTTCCTATCCTGTGGGGATTAAGAGGGTCTTTTTTCAAGCTTTGGTTTGGCCAGGCCCACAATAGGGCAACCAAGATAGTAAGGGACAAAGCCTGACATTTTCAGGATAGGCCATCAATGAAAAATTCTTGGTGTTTTTTAAGTGCTCAGATTTAATCCCCGATTTCCCAGAGTGGTAGGTTAATGCCTTGTCTATCTTGGCCATCCAATCAGCATTTTTAATTTTAATTGTAGAGTACTACTTCAAATTTCTGAAATTTTATGTTTGTGAAAACCTGAAGCTAGTCAAAATAGTTATTATCCATAAAAACAAAATAGTTGTTTTTACTGATAATAACTTAGAATTAGGAAAATAATAGACTTACCAGTTTATCATTTAAGGTGCTATAATTTCTTAACCCATAGAATGATATATATGATATTGGATCATCAACTGCAAAAATATATGTTTATATATATATATAAATTTACATTTATTATGTAATAACAAAGTATGTTTATAAATTGATTTGTTTCTGTTCTTACTTTCTGTCGACAGCCTTTGAATTAATGAACCTGGACCTCGACAGATTGATGCATAATTCCAATGAGTTATTGCTTGGATGGCTGTCCCAGTAGTAGTGCCAATTTCACCTTCAAAAGCTGGTAATAATGGCATTACAACATACACTCTGAATGTTTCGTTATTCCTAAAAACATAAAATTATCTTTACCATTAAAATAATTGATATTAATTTATTTGTAATTAGGGAAATTTTACTTATGTGCTTTCATAATTCGATGATATAAGGCTTCTCCAATTTCATTGAAAACATCCTTATGTCCAGCAGCTTGTGTAATGAAAAATTGATTCTAATGGAGGTAGTGCATGGTGATGACTGATTCTTTTACATTTAAAGTTAGATAAAATTAAGTAATTTAAATTTAAAATCTTACCTCAATATAAATAAAATGTTTTGCATTATTGATTAAATTTACATAAGCAGAATGAATCGACCTTTCTGTTGTTCTGATGCCTGCAGACCAAGTCGAGACACTACGAAGGATCTGAAAAAATAAACATATTAATTTTGACATAATTTTGGTGTCATCTTTATTTGGTCTTACCTGGCAGTTTGTAGTGTAAAGTATACCAACTGAACTCAATGGTAATGGGGGAATGTTTGTGACATTTTCATAATTTTTTGGCAAAAGATAAGGATAAGCATCATAATTTTTGGCCTTCTCCAACTAGATGAAATAAATTATCTTAAGTGACTAATCTTTATTATATTTATTATGATTATTTTAGTATATTAACTTTTGTGAAGTTCCATCTTTGGATGAAATGACGGGCAACATCTCTAGCTGCACTTCCCTGTACTAAAACACCAATATCGTGCCAAGGCATTCGTGGTGTAACGGTACGATCGACAAGATCTAAAGAAATAATTCAGATGATACATGACTAAATTGATAAGATGATAATGATCAGATGATCATTAATTTTAATTATAAAATATCACTGTGATATTTTAAGAATTCACATCATAAAATTATAAAAAAATTTTATTTTTGATAATTAAATTATGTAATTTTATTTATAAGAAAAACTTTATATATTAAATGTTTTGTCAAATACCTATACTATTTTTAAATATATTTATATCTGGTTGCTTATGTGAGAACCTGGGTTAAATAGAAAAAATTTAATCAAAAGAAAATAAGTTCTAATATTTATGTATATAAAAAAAATTTTTTTCTCTCAACTAAGATATCAGGAAGTGATTCTATTGCACACGGACTTGCTTCCTTGTCCAGAGATGACACATCTGAATGTATCACTTTCGACTATGTATCAGGTACCTAACATCAAAAATCGTTATTGGATTAGCCAACCAATATTACCAAAAATGGACATGGAACTCTGGGAAAATCCCCCTAAGAAAAGGAAAAATCACTGATTATAACAGAGTTTGTTACCCGCCTCATCGTGAACCAAAGGGATTCTGCCATGCTCTGCCATTATCCTGTTCTGCACTGCCGATAGCCACCAAGGATATTATTACCTATTACCAGACCTAGTGTCTAACCTATATATTCCAGATGGATCTACAAATACCTACCTATCACCAACCTGCAAGTGCCCAACTTTCCTACTACCAGACAGTTCCTCATCGAACTGCCTAATTGAACATTCTACCCATCTGGAGCCCATCTACCTATTCTCCTTCAACCTATCTGGCCAAGCATCAATCATCAAGGATTTAAAAAACCAACAAATCCAGGTATTTATCAACTCACAATTAATTGTAAACTTGCTCTCTCTCGTATCATGTAGTCTCCTATAAAAATTCACTTTTCTGTAAATAAACAGTTATTAATATTTTAAAAGAGTTGTGGAATGCATTATTTCTGTTATCTACCTCTCGATTTCCTCCATCCCGAATCTGACCACCTACACATGCGACCACTTGTGTGAACAACAACTAATGGCCAAATGGTTTTCTGTGTTTTCCCTAAAGATGCATTGGTGTCAGTCCTGACATAGGCATCATGGACATGGTGCCAACCTTTCTGTCACACTTTATACAGGGTCTTCCAAAAAGAATTCTATCATTTTATTGTAATTATGTTAGTTATTATCTAAAAATGTTGTAATTTATATTAAAACATTGGAAAACTGTCCAAATTTTACATCTGCCCATTATAATTTCTCAATGTGCACATCTCATGTTACGCAGCACACATCCAATTGATACTCAAATTCTTCCTTTGCTCACAACAACATATCCATTGTCACTCTTTCTATAACAGCCACAATTCCATAACTCCTGCAGATTACTCATATTGCACAATGATGAATGACTCCAACTTTGTAAACTGCAAAGCACAGAATGTCTTCTCTGTTACAGAGGTATTTTCATTTACAGTGTTTCCTAAAAGTACTAGACTTTTGAATGTAGATGGGAGATAAAACTCACACAGTTACTCTATCGACTGATGTACAATGCATACTTCTCAGATAATTAACATAATTACAGTAATTTAAAACAGTAGCATTCATTTTGGAAGACGTGTACATACATATTTACATAAATATAGACTAAAAAGATAATTGTATATTACTGTGTATGATTAATAATAATTACTTCTTTCAACAAATGTATTTTTAAGCTAATTAATATATATTTTAATTTTTTTTAAAGAAAATTAAAAAATTACATTAACTTTGAAGTGTAAATGTTGATATTTTTATGACTTTTTAACAGTTTAATCTATTATATATATATATATTTGGATTTTTGAACAGCTAAATCATTAATTCTTAATTACAAGTTCAAAAATATAATGAAGTTTCAACTTCAGATCCAAATTTTAGAAAATTTAGAACTTTAAGTAAATATAACAATCTTTTAACCTATTCCAAATTAGATATTAAGATATTAATATATCCCTAGTAATGTTTTATAAGCCAAAAAGATTTTAAAAATGCTAATTTGGTATATAAATATCTTTTATAACATTATTTGTTTTTAAAATATTTATATATGTGAAATAAAATCAAAATTTATAACTAAATTTGATTAATTATTGATTTACAGTTCATAAAAATGCAATCAAATAATACAGATTCTGAATTAGAATATCAAAATATATTTTGAATACTTCTCAAAACTAACCTTGATAAGGCCTATCAAGATTCACAAAATCTTTTGTTATAAAATTTGAATAATCTTTTCCAAACCAAAGTTTACATGATCCTTGTAATCCCATCTGATTTAATGCAACTTCACTTGCAGTTCGTCGAAGTTCAAATGATGGAATTCCCAAACTGAAAATTACATATTTGGATCAGCTGTACATCATTTATATTATTATTATTATTTCATGTCTATCAATTCCATATTTTACATTAACTACCTGTCAGTTCTTGCTCCCATTCGTAAAGAGTCGATAGAATGACCTTTATGATGTAAACGATGTTTAAGTGCATGAAATCTCTAAATAAAAAATAAAATTTAAAGGTGTAAATTTTAATTTCAAATAATTATACACAGTCTTCCAAGATGAATGCTACCATTTTAAATTACTCTAATTATGTTAATTATTATCTGAGAAATATGTGATGTACACCAATCTGTAGAGTAACTATCCAAGTTTAGTCTCTCATTTGTATTTGAATGTCTTGTTGACTACTTCTCTCTCTAGGAAGAGCCATAAACAAAAATGGCAATCTGCAACAGAGAGGGTGTTTTGTGTTCTGTAGAGTACAGCTTGGAGCTTCAGGAGCTGTAGAATTGTAGATGCTGAGGGAGAAGTGACAATGGATATGTTGTATTGAGTGTAGGAAGAATTTGAGTATCAATTGGATGTGTGCCATGTAACTGAAGTGCATGCATTAAGAAATTTTAATGAGCAAATGTGAGACTTGGACAGTTTTCCAATGTTTTAATGTACATTACAATGTTCTTGAATAATAATTAACATAATTATAATAATTAAAAATGGTAGAATTCTTTTTGAAGACCCTTACAGCAACAAAAATACTTACAGCAACTGCTTGCATAACTCTCTGAGTTTTTAACTTTGTGGTGAACCTTGGCCTAGATATTGCTGATCCATCAGGAACATCCTTTTCCTTCTTTTTGTATTTATCATCTTCCTGAGTATTAAAATTATCTCCAAATGTGACATTTTTAATATCTTCATCTATTTCAATTCTTGGTGCAGTAATTGTTAAATCAAAATTTGGTAAACTTTCAGCTGAATCATGCCTATGGAGTTTGTTATAATGCATCTATTTAGAAGAGAAATATAGTTTTATAAATATATTCTATAAAATTGTTGTGTATGAAATTATTAAATAAAATCAAAATATTTTATATCAAAAGCTAATATAATTAATAATATTAAATATCTCATAAAGTAAAATTTCTTGAATAATAAAATGTTTACTTTTGAATGTTTTAAAATTATATGAAGGTATTCAATTTATATATTTTTTATTCTTGAATTAATATAAATTTAATATTCTCATATAATTCTGCTACATAAAAGCATAATAGTTGTATATTTACAAGGAAAAGTGGAGAAGTTTTGCCTCCTCCATCATATTTTTATTTTGAGTGGTGAGAACTGGATAAAACCAGTTCTGCACAGTTGCTTCTTATCTCCCCTCCACAACACATACTCTTCAATCTGTATGTATCCCAACTCCACCTCAGTGTCAGTCAAAATGGAAGGCTATACAGTTATGCAATTCAAACAACACTCCTTCTATTGACAACCATAGTTGTATGCAGAGTATATATTGTAAAAAGTACAATTAGACAATAGGTATGACAATTTAATTAAACAAATAAGAGAAGTATGAATAACAAACCAAAAGCATGAAGGTCAATGACTGCAACAGACCAGTCTTATTCCTGGAAACTCGGAACATTACATTAAAATTGTGCAAAAATTAAAAACAAAATCAGTTTGATGAAGAGAGAAACTTCCATTATGCTTCATCATGTAATGCCAGGTCTCATACAAGTGCTGCCACAACTAATTTCCAGACATTATTGTTGGTTTGGGGTTTACAGTGTTACATCATCTTATTTCTAGCAATTTCCATTTGTTTTCCAAATTGAAAGAAGACCAGAGGGACCAAAACTTTGGCCCCAATGAATCAAGACTGCAGTATACCACTGGTTTCATGAAAGAAAAATTTTTTTAAGGACAAGATTCTGAAATTTATTAAATGTGGTTAAAAATGCATTGAAGTTGGAGAAGATTAAGTGGAAAAGTAAGTATCCAAAGTTGTAAATAAAGGTTTAGGGTATATTTATCTTTTCTCATTTAAATATCTTATTTCCTTTGCGTTTTATTTAGGTGGAAGTCATTTTTCAGCCCACTCTCATACTTAACAGAAAACAAGAAAACAAACAAATATAATTAACAGAAGCTTCTCATATAACTTAAAGAAAAATATATTATATTTAACTCAGTGTCACAACTCTCAATTAAATATAACCTTCATCCTCAAATATTATAATTTAATTTCCTTATAAGTTAACTTACTAAGGAAAATTACTTGTAGAAGTCTTAAAGTTTAATAAATTAAACTGAAGACTTATACAAGTAGATGAGGGATTTATTTACATTTTATTTTTAAGATAATTATAACATTAAAAAACTCATTTTTATTATGTTTTCAAAACTATAAATTCATATCCATTTTGATAATAATGCTATGAAAAAAGAATGAAAAAACTTCAATTTATTTTATTCTCATTGTTATATCATCATAAAAAATCAGAAATTATATATNGTCACTGAACTCCCCGTATGTCCCTTGTCCTTAATGATGTGGTTTTATAGGACACTGTGTCAACGCAGTCGAGCCTCTGGCAAGGGTAGACGCCCCCCCGCCCTAGCCCCGAGTCATCTCTACAGCTCAGAACTAGTTCCGTCCAATCTCATCTAACTTTCGAATGTTTTTATGCCGGGATGTTCGACGACCCACTTAACTCTACTTTCTTCCCTCTTTTCTAGAGAAATCGCTTTTTTTCTTTTTCCGCCCATTTCCGTCGCCAGTCCTCATCTACACACTCGAAGCGTCCGTCGGCGCGTGGCCCGCACGCTCCTCCTCCGACTACGACCCCCCAAATAACGAGTTAATTATAACGAGCGGTCAGTAGCCTCTGCGAAAGAAAAAAAAGACTATAAATAATCTCCTTCGTTATTGTAAGGGGAGGGGTGATTGTTCGACTGCGCCTCCTCGCTCGATACTACCTTTTATCAATTTTCTTCGTATGTCACAACAGTTACGCGCCGCGGGAGCCCGAGGAATGCAGAATTTCATCATTGCCATTATTATCCGGTAAGTAGTGTTCGTTTGGTGGTGGTGGATCCATGTGACGGGTGTTTCGAAGCGTCGGTACGTTCGAAATTTCATTTTTCGGGCTACGTAACGCCATATTTTTCGACATTTTGGGTGGTAATCGCGTGCGTGACGGACGGACCCCCCGGGTGGACGATCGTGACCGTCATACTCGAGTGGTTGCGATTGACGGATGATCGGCCGAACCTCGATGATCGTCTTTAATTTCTCGTCCGGAGCAGTTCAAACCGGTCCCCATTGTGCAATGTTGATCTATGATCCGCCGTCAGAAACATTAATTACTTCTGGAAGCTGACAGTTGGCAGGATGGCATCAGGGTGTGGCAAAGCTTCTTTCGTCTGCCAATGCCTCGTTGCCATCGTTACTTTTACTGCTTGCAAAGGACTTTGTTGTCCGCAGGATTCGTTCCTGCTCCTTTTACATGCTGGCAAATTCTTAATTCCTCTACTATTTCGCTACACTAAACTACAACGTACTTTATTCTCCTCTTAATAATTATAATTTTTTCCACTTTCTTATTAATTTTAATCGAAATGATTCTCGCTTCCTTAAGGATGACGCGACCTGGAACAACTTCCATTAGAAAAAAGAGGACCGTTGCGTTGCAAAAATGAATTCGCAACAGAATATCACGGATTTCTCTGGCACAATTTGCGAAACGCGTTAATTCTTTCCTCCCTCTTAAAAGTGCTATCGGTTAAATCGAAAATATTATACTGTACACGAAGTCCTTCGCCCAAATATTTAAAAAATGGGTTTAAGTAACGTGACTTTCAGAAACACCCGGTATCTTTTGAGAAATATTTGTAAACGAACATTACTCAACCATTGTCATACACCCCATCTCGGTGCGATATAGTGCAACGACCCGAGAAACCCACCATATATATATATATATATATATATAAAGAAAAATATTTGAATAAAAGTTAAAATTTTAACAACTGTATAGCAAATAAATATTGCTTAGTTATACATATGAAATTTCTAAATGCATCATAAATTTAAAGAAATTTTATAGTTTGTAATACCATTATCATTATTAGCTGTCTTTTATATTATTTTTTAAAATTATAACTAGTCAAAATAACATACAGTGGACTCTCATTAGCATCAACCATCAATTGGTATCACCAGTATTTAAAGTCCTGGCAGAAACTCTATGCCAGCAATGTCAAACCCATGATCTGCATGATGATTTCAAACTACCCACATTGAACATTTATAAAGTATTAGGTTTTTATAAATTATAAAAAATATCTTTTAGATTTCAAAACTTTACCAACTTAATGTGAATACTGGTTCCTAAAGCTGTCAAGAAAACTCTTAAAGGCCAGTAATTATGAATTTCAGATTGAAAAATCATCATCATATAATAAACAACAAAAGATTTCCCATTAAACAAAATGTTTGTTTCTATTATAATCACATTATTTTCTTTTCACTTGCTTAGAGTTTATTGTTATTTTTTATTATTCAAATTAAATACTTGACTTGCAATTTGGAGTTAATAAAATTTCAAATTCAATTTTGACTCACCTTTGGAAAAAGGTTTGCCATTATTGCCCTATACTTGGTGTACACTTAACCCTGCTTAAAAAAACTTAATTAATGGTTACTGTCTTTTTAAAAATTTTCTTTGTCCTATGGGCATTAAGACGGCCTCTTTTTTTAGCAAGCTCTTGGTTTGGCCAGGTCCTCAATGAAGCAGCTAATAGTGAGGAATTGCCCAATATATCCAGAAGAAAATCCCAAAAAATTCCTAAGGTATTTTGACCTGTCCAGATTTGATCCAGAGTCCTCCAGAGCAGTAGGCAGCCACCTTAACTGCTCAGCCATTCAAATGTCTAATGGTTACCATCAACTTTTTTTCTAGTCTGAAGTGTGTACATACATACATATACACTTTGCTTATGTGCCAGAATTCATATTATTACTTTCAGACAGTTTCAATAGAATATAAGTAAATTTATCAGACTGTATTCAGAATTTCAAGATCTTTCTGAACATTTAAAAAGTTTCATCTGTCAATGTGTATAATATTATATGAAAGTACTATACAGTACATTCATGTATTGACATTTATTTAAACAATTTTTTGTTGTTAAATTGTCAAAATCTAAGTATGTATGAGTAATGAGCTCAAAAAAGTGATAGTAAAGTTGATGACACAACAGTTCCTACTTCAAAAGGTGCTCTTCTTGCTGTCAGTTGTTTTCATTGATTTACTCAAATCATTAAGATCAACTACTGGCTAACATCAATCCTTACAAGCAGTCCCACACAAATTGATGCTAATGAGAATTTACTGTAATTGAAAGAATTAACAACATTAAATAATTATAAAATATTTACTTCTTTTGCTTGATACATGAATTTTTCACTGTCATGGGCAGCCATTGTTAAATCAGATGTAGAACAACATCTTCTTGGAGGTGGTGTATAACCAGATTTATTCTGTACTGGTTTGTGAATACCCCCAAGATCAGTTAGTCTAAATTTAATCAAAATAGTACATATACATAAAATACGTTAATATATAATAATAAAATTAATTTATGACATACATTAACATCAAACATTTAGTTTTTTAAATTATAAATACCTATGAAGATAATCATCCCAACGCCCATAGCACAAATCTATGCCTCCTAAAAATGCGTATGTCTGATCGATAACTACAATTTTTTCATGATGTGCCCATAAAAGAACTCCTCCAGTAACATGATCAGGATGACGCAGCACCTAATGATAATAATAACAATAATTAATTTAGAATTTGAAATATTTGTATTTATTTTTATCACTGAAGAAAAAATTATTTTTCTATAATTTCATTTAATTATATTTTTATACATATAATCAGTTACATTAAGAGAAAGTAAAGAGAATGCCTTTATAATTATTTATACCTTTATATTCGGATGTAATTGGGCAAGTTGTTTTTTGCTATAGTAACTGTTGATTCCAAGTGCTAATTCAACTTCTTTGTAAAGTAATACAAAAATTTTAACTCCTTCTTCCTAAAAGAACCCTCTAAATATAAATTTTTACTTATTGTACATATATAAACGAAAAAAACTTATTTTAATCTTACAGCTTTTCTCTGCAAAACTCTATCCAATCTCCATAATTCACCTTGAATGACAGGACGTTTTAAGTAAATTTCAGGACTTAACCACCAATCTGCTATAAATATTTCTACCTTTGCTCTTTCTATTGCATCAGCAATTGCTTCAAAATAAGTTCCTCCATCTATAAACCTAACAAAATCAAGATAAAATTTAATTGTTTTATTATTAAATTTCTATTCCATTCAGTGTAAAACATGAATCAAATGTTTTCAAAAAATCAAAACATAATTTATATTCACATTCTTATTTTTTTTTACTTGCTTAAGATAATCATTATGTAAATAATAATTTTGAGAGGTTTTCCTTTTACAATCATTATTTTTCATAAATAATATGGAATCAGACTATTAGTTGTTATGCCAACCAACATTGGGCTTGCTTATGATGAGTATAACTGAGGCCAATTGAACAGCATGCAGATGCATTGTGTTCATAATCAATCTTTAATGTTTTAACCAAAGTATGAGTGATTTAATTAATGTTTAAATTAAAATTGAAAATTTTAAAAGTGGAAGAGAGAAATATTTGAATGTACAAAATAACAAAACATTGACACTATTAGTGAAAAAAAATGTATGTTACACAAGATTGTCATTGATGATGCATTGCTTTTTTATGTGAAATGTTTTTGATACAATTGACCATCTCAAAAGTATCTTGTTTTATGAATGGTGTAGTTTCTAGAAAGCCTCTTAAAAGTTTGAGATTTTTTTCTGTCTTTCATACATGTAGGATATTTATCCTTGACACGATTCAACCATATCTTTCTTGCTTGTTTCTGGTACTGCTTGCTGTTGTTTTCAGATAAGTGACCCCAGACAGCTAGGTCATTTTCAACATTGATAAAATCCACGAATGACACTTTTTCATCACTAATTGCCATAATGAGATTGGCCCTTCGATCACTGGATTCTGAAAGAAACTGAAGGAAATTCTTATTTATTTGAAACATCAACAAATTGTAGATCAAAATCTGATATTGTAAGGTAAGATGATAGAGGAGAAATGCCAATTGCATATGAGTAGTATGGGACTGATACACTTTTGATTAGAAATTTCTATGGGGAAATATAATGTATGATGCAAGATAGATTACATTTAAAATTTTTGGTTTGGTTTTGGAATAATGTCAGAACAAGTTTGAACATGTTTTTTCAAGTTTAAAAATAAACTCTTCCAATTAATCAACAAGGAAATATTTCAATTGAGTTGAAATTTTCTGTGCAATTACCAGAAACTGTCGACATTATTTGTTTAGTGGAGTATAATAATACTTTAAAAATTGATCATTTGAGAACCGTACATGTGGATTATTAATTTTAAAAAATGAATACTGTTACTTTATGGAGACTTGCAGTAAGTGATTTAGAAATAGATAACTCTTTTGGAGGTGTTTTTCCATCCAATAATCTGCCTATTGACATTGAAAAAACATAAACCTGGAACATATTGGATTGCAATTTATTTTGAACCTGAAAGAAATGTCTGTTTTTATTTTGATAGTTATGGATTAGAACCAATAAAACAAATTATTGTAAATAAATTTTATAAAACGAAATTCAAAGTCATATTGTTGGAACAAAATTGTTTATCAAAGTGTATATTCTTCTACCTGTGGATATTTTTGTTTATATTTTCTATATAAAATGAATAGAAATCAATGTTTAACCAAATTAAGTACTACTGTTAAATTTTATAATGATAATTTTGTAAAAGAATTTGTTAAAAAACATTTTCATTTATCAAAACAGATTATTAATTTATATAATCAATGTTGTGAGCCACCGGGAGGGAAGAGGAGTCCTCTCCTTCCGGCCACTGGTCGGTGACCTACTTTCTTGTCAGGGATGGTAGTAACGTTCGGTTACGCGTTACGTGAGTGGAGGAGAGTCGGAGGGGTCGACGATAAGGCGTTGGCATAGTCGAATAAAGACACCATATTTCTAAATTAACAATTTATTACAAACAAATAATAAAACAAACGTTCTAACACGGTACGTCTCATTCGCATATGAGAGAGAGAGCTTACAATAAAGCGTTCATACCTCTTGCGATGATAGCGAAGGCCTTTAATTTCTGAAAGGCCTTCGCTTTTCAGAAATTAAAGTTGAGGGTTGGGTTCGAAGGTCTTCTAATATGTGGTGCGGCCGGTTAGAGGGAAGCGATTGTCCGTCTTGATGGTGCGATGGCGACTTCTTGATCAGCGACTCCCCTGAGAGGGGAAGGAGGATGGCTTTTATACCTTTTTGGTGGGAAAATTCGTCAGGTGATCAATTGTTTTAGCAGGTGTGAGGTTAAAGGTGGTGTTAGAATGACAACAATATGACGAATTTTGCCAATAACTGTAAACTATATACGGTTTGATCGTGAGAATGTTTATAGTTAAACAAAAAGAGTTATAATTCTCTCATGTACTTTATATTTCGTTTTTGTAGGGTCAAATTCCTTTGGTTGAGGGCATTTTTATTTTAAATTTATTAAACTTTTAAAGGATTAAATGCTTTTATTAACTTCGAATTTCACAATGTTGTAGTCTAATGAAAAATAATTTGAAATAAAACACATTTAAAAAAATATATATTTTTTTTATTTATATCAAAATACATAAAACATTCAAAAATATACTTTTATAAGAAGATACATTAAATCATGTCTACTGATGTTTTAAAAAAATGAACATTAGTTTTTTTTATAAAAAAGATACGTTTTTTTATTCCAGCATTGGAAAAAAGTAGTAGACATTAAAAAAATTATTCTACTTTACAAAATATTTATAAGAACACACATTGTACAATGGGTAATGCGATACAAATAGATCGTGTTCACTACATTTGATTTTTATTTTATTAGATTTTGGTACATTAAAAATTTTTTCAATATCATAACATTGAATATTTAATTTTTTACAAAGATCTTTTTCATATGTTCCTCCTTTATAAAATATAATTTTATATTTGTTTGAAAGTTTTTTCAAAACATTCTCTATTTTATTACTACTAATCCAGTTTGAAATTTCCTTATAATCTGGTTTCCAGCTTAATTTTAAACTGTGTACAAATTTGCTCAAAAAATTTGTCTTTTATCTCTTTCATTTAACTCATGATATTTTATAGATGGAGTGTATATGTTTATACATTCAAAAATATCTTTGTCTATTACAATATAACTTAATTGTCTATACACAGTTCTAATAGTTAAATCAATTCAATACAATCAATCAATTCATTCACAGTTCTAATACTTAAATCAATTAATACATTCAAAGTCAATTATTACTCCATGCATTTTTCTATTAAAAACAAAATATATATTTAATTTTCTATAAATATAATAGTAAATATAATAACAAACCATTCTTACCTAAAGAGTTTTCTCTTTAACACTTAAAACATCTTATTTATAACTGACTGAACCAACCAAGCATTAGAAAATAGTAGTAGACATGTATCTTCTTATAAAACTAATGTTACATTTTATTTTATATATTTATTTTATTGAAATGATTATTAAGGAAAACTAAAGTTCAGTTTTATTAATTTGTTTATAACCTAATGATCAGTAATCTCAAAGATCTGTTTATAAGCAGTTGATAATATTTAATAAAAAAAAACATGATCATTAATCACCTAAACCTGGAAGAACCAAAATTTAGTTTATCAAAAATGAAAGATGTGTTTCCAAAATAATCATAAATTAATTTTATTTAGTAGTACAGTATAAATTTACAAAATTTTGATGGCAAAATTAGACTTACAACAGTCTCAAAGAGAAGAAAAACTTACTACAGTCTTGAAAAGAAGATTCAACTATTTCAAAGAGAAGAAAGTAAGTTTTCTTATATCTATTAAATTTTATATTCTTTTAGAAAAAGACTTTTTTATTTGAATTGAAACACAAGGTGTTATTAACATCTATTATATATATTTCTGAAATGAATTAAATGAATTGAAAAGATTTTTCTAAACGAAAATCTTTTCTGAAATGTGTTCTGACATTATTCAAACATGTTCAAACATGTTCAAACATGTTCTGACGCATTATTCCAAATCCAAAACCGTGAATTTTAATATATCTTCAAAAAACTTGTTCAAACATTATACCAAAACCAAACCAAAACTTTTAAGTGTAATCTATCTTGTATCATTCATTATATTTCCCCATAGGAATTTCTAATCCAAAGTATATCAGTCCCCTACTACTCATATGCAAGCAGAATACTACAAAAGCATGAAAGGAATTACAGCAAAACAGAAAGAGAATGCTTAGCCATTGTTTGTGCTATAAAACATTTTAAACCATACCTTTATGGCAGAAAAGTTACAATCATCACAGATCATCAACCTCTCCGATGGCTAATTAGCACTAAAGATTCTTCCACAAATTCTCAAATTTTGAGATGGGCATTATTTTTGCAAGAATTCAATTTTGATATTAAGCATAAGGCAGATTTCTCACAAAAATGTGAATGCATTAAGCCATATTCCTGTTAGACAGATTGATGAATTTGAACCAATCTTCTCAAAAGCACAAAGAGGCAAATCAGCAAAAGTGAGACCCAAAATGGAAAAAGATAATTTGAAAAAGGAATGTGAGAGATGAAAGGACGTTTCCAAATATAAAGGAATTCTTTTTGGAGGAAGATGGGGTCCTCTATCATAGAAAAACACATACACCTTGAAGAGAGAGTTGAGAACAATTGGTTATACCACAAGTATCAATAGAATACATATTACAAGCATACCAAATAATCCAACAGCCAGACATTTGGAAACAAAGAAAATGACGCAAAAAATTGAAACAATTTTTTTGGCCAGTTATAAACAAGGATATTAGAAATTATTGCCAAAGCTGTCAACATTGTGGTGTTCAAAAAAATAAGAGGCAAGTAAAGTCAAGCAGAACTACAATCATTTCCAAGATAAATGCACTTATTTGAGAAAACAGCAATGGACATTCTGGGCCCTTTACCCATCTCTACTGCTGGAAACAAATATATTTTAGTTTTCGTTGACTACAGTTGATATGTGGAAGCTGTACCATTGCTAGATGTATGCAGCAAAACTATTGCAAAGGCATTTATTACCAATATCATTTTGAGACATTCAATGCCAGTTCAACTTCTCACAGCACCAAATCAAATATCCAAGATGTTCAAGTAAGTGTGCAATTTACTTCATATATAGAGATTATTCACCATAGCATATCATCCAGCATGCAATGGAATTGTCGAGTGATTTAACAAAATTCTCATCAATATTATATCACACTAGTAGCTAGAGATCAGCAGGATTGAGATGAATGTATTCCATATACTCTATTTGCGTACAACACAACAATATATGTATCTATCAATGACAGCCCATTTTACTTATTGTATGGTCAAGATCCTATTTATCCATTTGATTTAATTACAAGTCCCACAGTGACCAGATATGATGTAGAAACTTTGCATCAAAATTACAACTCAGGATGACACAAAATAGCCCAAGAATATGCAGAGAAAGTGGTCAAAGAAATACAAGATCATCATCAGCAAAAACATAAACCACCAAAGCATCACATAGAAGATGTCTTTTTAAACAAAGTAGCTATACTTCAAGGAATAAAGTGGATACTTCAGTGGTGTACCGTGGGTGTCAGCCGCCCGGGGTGGAGAAAAATTTTGGCCCCCCCGTATTTAGGTATTTCAATTTAAAAGACCAAAATTCAGTTTTGTCACAGAACAAGCAATGAAAAATTTGGTGGTAGTGCAGTGACCTGTTTAAAATAGTTCTATTGGATATTACTGGTGTATATGAACATGAATGAATCGTACAGGCAAAAAAAAAAAAAAAAATTTCACAGGAATTCCTCGGATGAAAAAGCTACTAGCTCACCCCACAAGCCAATTCCCAGACTGTCCGGATGATAGCACTATCGTAGGCACGATGCAAGTATAGATTAGGATGTTTCAAATTTTTACAAGATATTATTATTATTTATTGTGAAATTTTGCCGCCCCCTAAAAAGTGCCATCCGGTACGCTGCCCCCACTATGGTATGCCATTGGGATACTTGCACCAAGATGGTCATGGCCATATTGGATTATAAAAGAATTAAGTCCAATGAATTCTCTAATTGAAAATATACAAAGAAGCAACTATATATACATACCAATAGATTGAAACTATGTACAGCATGACAGGAATTTAGCATAGCCGACAGTATAGTGTGTCTGTACTGTCGACTATGCTAAATTCCTGTCATACTGTAATCAACTTAGCTCTCAACCAGAAACATGCAAACAAAGAAAGGAGCATCAAAAGAAAGAAATAAATCCAAACATAGATTCTTGGGATGAATTTATCTTAAATTCAGTGCTACAGCAAGCAGAATTGGAACCTGAATCACAAGAAGAAAGTGATTCAGGATCAATGACAGGAGAAAAGTCAACAGAGCCAACACCTCCGAATCAGTATGTATTAAGAAGCTGAGGTCTGGTTGAAGAACAGCCTTGGGTTCTCCCTCCACCTACTCATAGGAGCAGAATACCTAGATTTATTTCCCCTGCATCTAGCACTTGTACTTAAGTAGAGAAAGTAACTAAGCAAACTCTCCCTACAAATCTAGACAATGATTCCAAAAAGTAATAAATAACTATCCAATATTCATTGTTTTATCAAAAAACCATATATTGCACACAATTTTCAGTTGGAATCAAACATGATTATCAAACAAACAAAAAAAAAAAAAAAAGAGAAAGCGAGAGAGAGACAGACAGATCAAAAATGCCAATTAATGCATGAATTATCCTGTCAAAAGAAACCTCATCTATCTGATCAGTGTTTAGCTTGAAATTGCTATGCACTGCCTCAAAAATCCCACTTGCTCTTTAAGGACCTAGTGTGATTTTGGAGAGGTGAGGATAGTGTGAGAATCGAACAAGTAAAAGGGAAACAACTCAAGGATGACCTCATCATAAGCTAATATATGTCAACTTTCTGACCTGAGAGAGTGTCAATTTATGTTTTCTCAGAGTCAATAGTGACACCTTTCCCATGACTTTTCATCACCTCTGAAGTATTTACTGCTTTGAATATGACAAGGAATGGCTGATTCCAGTCAGTCATTGCCTGTTTTTTCAACTGTTCAGTTTAGTGTGTTTGTGTGCCTCTTTTGGATTAATGCTCTTCTGTGCCCCAGATTGCTCATCATCCTTCTACTGACTGCTTCTCTCTTGAACTGCTAACTGAAGGACTACATTCCAAAGATCCTCAATGGGGATTCTAGTTCCAATTTGTAAGGAACCAAAAATTTGTAATCTCTCTCTCTGCAAAATCACAAATACCCTGTGTAATGTGTTGTACCAACTTTCATGCCATCTAATAAACATTTAAGTGTAGTAAATTGTGTTGAGTAAATCAATTCCAACTGAATCTAGTCCTTTCCTGCTCCATCCTCTTACTCCCAATCTCACATACAAGACAATATATGCCATTCAGACACATTCAAAACAGTTATAACCTACTTGCCTCATGGGCCTCATGCAGCACTGCTCTAAATATGTACATCAAATTACAAATAGTGAAACCATTATCAGCAAAGTAGTTTTCTCTAAAATTTTAAATATTCATCTTATACTACATTTACTAAATATTAAAAGTTTGCTGAATTATACCAGATTAGAGTTGATTGGTTGGAAAGATTTTAACCTGTTTTAATTTTTTTTCATAGAAATTCTTAACAAAGTAAACTAGAATAACTTAAAAGAATTTAATGAGCTATTATTTATTGTGATATTGTCACAATGCTGGGTTGCAATTTTTCATAACAATGATCTCAATTTTAGTAGTGTCTTGTCCCTGTACATCATACTTTTCCTGTTAACATTACAGTCATGCCAGTCATCTATCTAACTCTGTTCAGGAATAATTTTTGAATTGAAATAACATGACTTCTGGTGCAAACCAAAGGTTTGTATATAATTAATCTGGGCTTTCTTCCACTAAGCTTTCCATATCTGGTCTTCACTTTTATCTATCTCATTCTGTTATCGAGA
Source organism: Centruroides sculpturatus (assembly GCF_000671375.1). Taxonomy (NCBI): domain Eukaryota; kingdom Metazoa; phylum Arthropoda; class Arachnida; order Scorpiones; family Buthidae; genus Centruroides; species Centruroides sculpturatus. Next base: position 275,475 of record NW_019385241.1, on the reverse strand, counting down.
GAGGGGGAGGGAAAGAGGAAGGAAGGAAGGACAGTCACAAACCAGTGGGAATTTATAAATCTGAAATATTTGAAAATTGCAGCCCAACAATGATTCATATTTATTAATTTATAATATTTGAATTAAAATATTGAAATTAAAATGTTGTTAATCATACCATCGACAGTCAACACAAAATCTCACTGGTGCAAATGAATCAAACCGATTAGGCTGAGTAAAATCTCTGGAAAGAGTATTTGAAGTTTCCACAATATGTTGCATCCATTCTCTAGCTTTCCTTTTTGTCCAACATTTTACTAACAATTGCCTATTAAAATAAAATGTTGATTAATTTAATTTCTTATAAAATTAAAAATTATTTTAAAATTTTTATTTGTTTTCTAATACCTGCTGAGATTTGTTATTAATAATCCATGATGAATTCCTGTTGCTGCAAGACCACATTCCACATTAAAATAACTATCCATTAATAAAACAGACTTAATTTTGCCATCTTTTGGCCTAATATAGGCAACAAAACTATCTTTAACAACAAGCCATCTAAAAAAACAAAAAAATAAAATTCATATTATTATTCAAAAAGAAAAAAGCATGTAATAAATATACGTGGTACGATCCAAAAGTTCGGGGACTGCAGTAATGTTTGACAACAAAAGCATGTATTTGAAGTTACAGTGTATGAAATTGATTCTATCAAACCTTTCCTACATGTTCAGGTTGGTTTCGCCCATGTTACATGATTAAACCGCGAGTGCTGTTGTTTTCTTTCGGAGATAGTTACCTTTGTTTTGCGACGTAATAAAAATGGAGTTTCAAGAACAGCACTGCAACATTAAATTTTGTCAGCATTTAGGTAAAACACCTACGGAGACTTTAAAATTGCTAAGAAAGGTGTACGGTGATTTTACCATGGCGAAATCAAACGTGTACAAATAACATTGGCGTTTTAAAGAGGGCCGAGAATCCATTGCAGACGATGAATGCTCTGGCCGATCTTCGACTTCATGGAATAAGGAAAATGTTGAGTTGATCTCTCAATGTGTTTGCAAAGATCGTCGCCAAACCCTTGAAAAAATCGCTGCAGCTACTCACTTATCAAAGACTAGTTGCCAGCGTATTTTAACAGAAGATCTTAACATGCACCGAGCAAAGGAAAAGTCATGATGGAGTGATGGATGCAGTCATGTTTTTTGATTCTCAAGGAATTGTTCATTCAGAATTTATTCCCAAAGGCAGAACAGTAAACAAGGCACATTATCTAGAATTGTCATTTGAGGGAATCCATTCATCGTAAATGACCACAGATGTGGCAAAGTGAAGACTTCTGCATGACAACGCACCTGCACATTGGTCCCAAATGGTCACAGTTTCTCGCCAAAACTCAAATTAATGTGCTTCCACACCCCGTCTATTCACCGGACTTAGCCCTGTGTGATTTTTATTTGTTTCCATCAATGAAAAAGCATTTGCAGAGACACCATTTTGTGTCATCAGATGAGGTGAGAGCAGCATCGCAGGAGGCCTTACGGGAGGTTTCAAAAAATGGCTTCCAGAAGTGCTTCCAGAAGTTATACGAGCGCTTGCAAAACTGTATCGTTGCCCAAGGTGATTACTTTGAAGGTGGTTGTGCATCGGCAATATAAACTTTTTAAGGTAAGGAATTTTAAGCCAAGTCCCNAGTCCCCAAACTTTTTGATCGTACTACGCATATATTTATTTATTTATTATAATATATATTAATTTTAAATGTTTTAACATAGATAAATGAAAGCAAATACATATGAACAGATGAAAAATATATTTACTGTATATATTAACAACTAATCTCTACTACAGTCAAATCTCATTAATACAAAATTGAAAGGACTTAAACATTGGCACTTTGTATTCATGAAGTTTGTATTAAGCAAACTTTACAAAAAAATCAAGGGTCACATTATCAAATGGCAAAAGCCAAATTTCCTCCCAGTTACTTCACTATCTTTTATCTTGTTTAGATAAGTTTGTTTACATATTTTTTTTAAACATACATATTCTTCCAAACATACACTTTATTGAAGACTACCATCCCTCGTCACAGCCTCGTCCACTCTTACCGTAAATCTGTGCAGATAAGACAACCTTCAGATAAAACGAGGTATAAATTTTTGTCAAAATTTTATAGTTTTAGCATATATCTGTCCTATAAGATGACCCCTAAATTATCAATGGCCTATGAATTTAGTTTAGATCAGTGATCATCATCTGGATAATAATACTGCATAGCATATACGGAATTATGTCCTATTTGTAATTTTTCGAATAAACAAATTTTATTTTCTTGCCTTGCGATTATTGCGAACATTGCACTGATTCGGGTATTCGGGTAATGACCTTTACTATTCACAAAAAACATCGTATAGGCTATTTTATTTTGTGGACATACCCTAGTCTCTACTAGTAAATAATTACAGTTTGTTTGCTTTTTATAATGGTTTTAATTTATATAAATTTCAATCTAATAACTTTTTTGTATGTGTCCTATAAGACGACCCTGAATTCTGGGGGCCTTTTTCTTTATGATTCAACTATCATCTTATCTGCGCAGATATACGGGTAATTATTCATTATTTTTGGGTGATCAATGTGTAATATTGCTGTAGAGTATTGCAAAATATAAAAAAATAAAATCATAAAACTTGTGAATAAGTTATATTGATTTGAAACCTAAAAAATTCCTCGCTATACACATTTGATTCTGAGCTGAACAAATTCGTTCTCTTCCAGTTTTTGAGACTGCTCTGCTGTAGATTCACATTGTCTATAATTATGAACAATAACAGCTCTAGAACTTTTTTCCTATTTGTGCTCTTGCAGCTCTCGGCATTATTTAACAATCAATCTGAAAAATATTCACTTGAGATTAATCCAATAACTATTTCAAATATTCTGTACCTGCAGAAATTAATGTGTAACGATTCGAAAACTCACCATAAGTACACATATTGCCATCTGGCATGACGATGTCACTTTTTTAATTCCTCAGAGATTTTGCTAATTAACTAATTATAATTTAATGTCAGTTCTTCAAATATAATAGTAAACTTCAATAATAGATTTTTCTTATAGACAGAAAGTACTAATTCATGTATTGCCATCTAGTGAAGAGAGAGAGAAATAGACAGACAAAAATCCATTGCAGGTTTATTTAATTAATAAAAAATCTGTAGGTTTGATTAGTGGTAAACATTCCAGGGTTCATAAAGATGTTACAGTTAAAATTTGGTAACGATTGGTTCAATAGTTTTTGCTGTTAGTGGTCACAAATAAAAAATACTTTGTCTCTTTATATAGTAGTATAGATAAAGTGGTTTAATGAAAGAATCAATGTTTGTTTATTGACATCTGTCAGAGCTGGTAAAATGATGACTAAAGCTACTGAACATAATAGGCTGACCTAGTAGCTACCAAATTGAATCCAGGATTGGACACATGTAAAATTTTACAAATTAAAAATAACTTATTTACTTAGATTTCTATGAAATAATTTATTTTTTAATTTTAGAATCACAAAATAGATACAGTTTTTAATATTGTAATTCAGTTGTTTCAATATTTCCATTATTAAAGCAATTAAAAATAAAAACTATTTTATAAAACTACAGATTTTTAATCAAAAATTGTCCAATCCTGTTAACTTCTGGTTTACAATTCATATGTCAGCTCTCTTAACTAATTGTTTAGCTTTAGTGCAGCAAACAAGGTATGTCTATAAGAGAAAGTGTAATTTTTTTGAGTTAGAGTGAACAATGTTGGTTGGTATATACCTATATTGCTAATAACAGCATTGGCCAAAACACTTATGACGACAATGTTAAAGTTGAAAAATGCACCTGATCATGATATGGCTTGTGCCTAGTCACTTCAGCTCTTGTGACTTCAAGTAAACTGGAAGTAGTGTGCTTCATATTACATATTAACTGATATTTTGTACTAAACGAACTTGTTAACATTGAAATGCCTACCCTTGTCCACAGGACATAAAATCTACTTTGCATTAACCAGGGCTGTGGAGTCGCGTAAAAATCTACCGACTCCAACTCCGACTATTTTACCAATCCGACTCCGACTCCGGCTAAAACACTAAAACTCCACGACTCCGACTCCAACTCCACAGTTCTGCCAGGGCTGTGGAGTAGCGTAAAAATCTACCGACTCCAACTCCAACTCTGACTTTTCCTTACTATCCGACTCCAGCTAAAACACCAAAACCCCACGACTCCGACTCCGACTCCGCAGCCCTGGCATTAACACAAACTTCACATAGACTAATAATGTGATAATGGTGTTTGACTGTATTTTAACAACTTACTTGTTAGATTCAAACATAAAAATTTACATGTTTCTCTCAATCTCCAGCATTCACTGTTTAAAAAATGAATGGCCAGATTTAGGCCTGCATCAGGTTAAGCAGATTCTATATCAAACATCTATAGCAAGTTCAAAGTCTGGAATAATACCATTTTCTTTAATGTAATTGTTTTTGAATTAGTACAGTACATAGTATATATTAATACGTAAATATTAATATAGTTTTAACAAATTAAATGAGTAATTACAAGCAAAAATATTAAAATGCCTCTAATAAATAATATAAACAAAAAAATTAAAATTAAACTTATTTGGCAAAATGTAAATTTATATAATTGCATTTAGTTCAAAAACAATTAAATCAAGGAAAAAAGAGTTATTCCAAACTTCAAACCTGCTATAGACATTTGTTATAGAATCTGCTAAACCTGACACAGGCCCGAATGTATCTGAAAACATTTGTTTTTTAAACAGTGAATGCTGGAAATTGAAAGAAAGGTGTAAATTTTCATGTTTATAAGATAGTTCCAGCTTTAGGATTTAATAAACTTAGTTTTGATTTAATGCTACAAAACTCAAAATTTAAATGATTATAATATAAGCTAGTTAATTAATAATTATTTAATAATTGGAGAAACTAAACTAATATCAATATATTATAATCAGGTGGAAACTTTAATGCTAAGTACACTTGAATTAATTTTAAAAAATTTTAATGTTAAAAAAACCCATCTGTTAAGAATGAAATTTGAATGTAACATGAAAACACATTGCAGTTATCCCATCCACATTTTGGATAGAAATTAATTCAGACCTGTTATATATAGGTGTTTTTAGAGAATACAGTATTAGTAGGTATTAAGTTTTTATGCAGATTGGTAGTACTTAGTAGATACTCTAAATGATGTTTGACAGAATATAACTTTCCACTCAGCATGATATATATATATATATACAGAGCCGGCCCTACCATAGGGCAAACGGAGCAGCCGCTCCAGGCGCTAAGTCCTATCGGGCGCCTCAGTGGTAAAGAAAATTAANACTATAGTCCAAATGGATAATAAAATTTAAAGATGAGAAAAAATTTTATTTTATTAGTATTTATGTTTTAGTTTCAGTATAATAATCTATTCTCAAACTGCATTATTGTCATTAAATTATAATTATAAAATAAATTACATCCAATTAACCTTTTTCTCCAGAAACCACAACATTCTGTTATTGCTCGTCTTAATTTTAAGCAAACAGCTTTAGTCAGATGACCTCCAGAACGTTTTAATACCAAACCTTCTTTCCCTTTTTGTCCTAAATCATTTATAAAAGACAGAGGTCCAATTTCTAAAAAGTTCATCTGAAAATATAAATAATAAATATGAATATTTTTATACTTTAATATACTAATAAATTTTTAACTTATATTTCCTTGTAGGAGTCAAATAATAGAGTTTTTTTAATTTAGTACTTTCAAGAATATTCTTTTCATTTCTAGAATCAAAGAAGCTCCACAATAAAAAGTGAATAATTTATCGATAAATTAATTTAATACTAAAAAACTTCAAAAGATTTCATACTTTTATTTAATCATATATAACCATTATCATCTACAATGATTTGCCATCTTATCAGTAATTTTTTAACATCATCTTCATTAAAAGGATTTCAATATAGATGTGAAATAATCTGACAGTTCTTCATAAATTTCATTTTTATCTTTGAATTATCGTCCTTTCAATTCGAAAAAGATGGTAATTAGTTGGACAATTTCAGGAAAGTATGTTGAATGCATCATGACTTCCCAATTAAAATCGTTAAGTTTCTATAGTGTTACTTGGGAAGAATTTAGCCTCATATTATAATAATAGAATAGACTTGTCATCTATTGACAAATGTGGATTTTTAAAGCAATTCTGTATTGAAGAAGATTAGTTGTTAACACTTACACTAACAATAAACATTCACAATTACAGTTTTATTAGGAAGTAGCAATTCAAAATGAATTATGCCAAGTTTATTCCATCAAGCAGACAACAGTCCTTTTTTAAATACAACTCACTCTTTGCTATTAGTTCTGTTGCTATTCCTGATCTTTCCATTCCCTTTTTCTTAACACATCATTATATAAGATACATTTTTCTGTTACAAAGTACTAAAAAACAGTCTAATGCATTACTTGACAGAAGATAAGTATATATGTTACTGCTAAAGCTCGAAATCCGTTAATGTGCACATTACCTAGCTAATCTGCACATTAACTAGGGTGATCTGTTAAAGTTGCTAAAATTGTTCTATTTCTCAAATTACCTAGGTAATGTGCAGATTACCTAGATACTCTCTAGGTAATGTGCAGAGTATCTAGGTAATCTGCACATTACCTACTAGGCACTCGGTAAAGTGAAAATAAGATTTTTGCTGGAACAACAGCAACGTTTCTGTACGCTTAAATTAACATAATGTTATTTATTTAATTTTCAATATCTAAAGAATCAAGTTAATACAATCAACAAATTAGTTGATTGAATCAATCATCAATCAATTAAAAAAACTTTAATACAAAAATCAAACGGTTTAAAATATTACTACAATTAGGGAAATGAATTTGCAAAACATATGATAAAATTGTACTTACTTATTAGTGCAATCTAAAGATTGGTGACACTTTGAATTACGTAGCAATTGGTTTTTGCGACAAGCACGCCTATTTGTGGTACATTTAGATTTGCAGTCACATTTTCTGAAACCCTGCCCAGTACCAAGGGATTGTTTTATTGCTGTTTGACGTAAAGATATTTCTACAGCAGGGACATCCATCTTCTTTCGTTAAAAATCTCTCTTTGCAAACACTGAATTCAGATTTTGCATACAATTGTTTTAAAATACCTGTTTTAGTATCAAGTTTTATGTTTGTTCACGCAGTTTGTGGTGAAGTAGATCCTAAAGAGGAAGGGTATGGTAAGAATGTATTGTGCATCATCTGTAAAAAGAATATGGATCAGAAAATACAGCGTGATGAAGCCAAGAAATGTTTAGAAAAGCAAGCAAAGAAAATGTTAGCAGTTTCTAATGCAAAGCACCCAAACGTCGATGAAGGTTTCGCTGTGAGAATTAAAGTACCCGAAGAAGACAGAGCAAAAACTGATGCACGTTCAATTTTAGCTGTGGTTCTTAGTAAAACAGAGGATGGCTTTTATAAACTTGATACTAAAACAGGTATTTTAAAACAATTGTATGCAAAATCTGAATTCAGTGTTTGCAAAGAGAGATTTTTAACGAAAGAAGATGGATGTCCCTGCTGTAGAAATATCTTTACGTCAAACAGCAATAAAACAATCCCTTGGTACTGGGCAGGGTTTCAGAAAATGTGACTGCAAATCTAAATGTACCACAAATAGGCGTGCTTGTCGCAAAAACCAATTGCTACGTAATTCAAAGTGTCACCAATCTTTAGATTGCACTAATAAGTAAGTACAATTTTATCATATGTTTTGCAAATTCATTTCCCTAATAGTAATAATATTTTAAACCGTTTGATTTTTGTATTAAAGTTTTTTTAATTGATTGATGATTGATTCAATCAACTAATTTGTTGATTGTTTGATTGTATTAACTTGATTCTTTAGATATTGAAAATTAAATAAATAACATTATGTTAATTTAAGCGTACAGAAACGTTGCTGTTGTTCCAGCAAAAATCTTATTTTCACTTTACCGAGTGCCTAGTAGGTAATGTGCAGATTACCTAGATACTCTGCACATTACCTAGGTAATTTGAGAAATAGAACAATTTTAGCAACTTTAACGGATCACCCTAGTTAATGTGCAGATTAGCTAGGTAATGTGCACATTACTGGATTTCGAGCTTTAGTGGTAACATATATACTCACACATTATTACTAGTAGCTCATGTAATATTTACTTTTCAAGCTTAGACATCTTGCTTATTTGCTGCAGTTAATGATGAATAATACTATGAGAATAATTTAAACATTCTGCAATTTCATCTATCATTAAATATGATTTTGCTTTGACAAGTATAGAAAGAGTATTATTGTCAAATTTGATGGAATGTCTAAAATGGAGTCTTTCATGATACAATTTTCATTAAATTTTTCAAACAACTTTTAAGCAATCCTTATACTAAAAATATAAAATTATTATAAAGTATCTCTACATTTTTTTGAAAAGGGTAACAAAATCATTTGTTTGTAGGTTGTGTACAGTATCTAGACCCTAAATGCTTTAAACTCAATTAACAGTTTTACTAGTTATTAAATCTTCTGAAACTGTGTTGTCTTAATTTCTTTGATTCACTAACACAAGATGTGTTAGTGAATCAAAGTTTTACTAGTATCAACACACACAAATTTGTCCATTGGTCTTTTTCATTGTTTATTATTATTATTACTCATGTGTACAGTGCATAGTATTTTTCCTAATCCTTGTTACTTTTGGTTTGGACTGAGAGGTAAGATCTGTCTCTCTTATAGACCCTGAGATGAAGTTTGATCAAAGGATTAGTTTTTATGGTAGTACTGAATTCTAAAAATTTAATAAATGCATTTGATTGTCAAGAAATTTAACAGTAATTTATTTCTCTTTTGTCAAACACAGTGCTAAGTTTTATAAACATTTATGATTGTATTTTCGCTTTTATACATCACATCAATAACACTAAAAATTTACTTACTGTCTCATAATGACTTTTATACAATGGAATTCGAAGAAGATTTCTTAAATATTTTTCAAGTTGCTCCTATTCAAAATAAAAAAGTAATTTATTTAAAAATATACAAATCTTTTTTATAGCATTTCTAAATGTTTACTGTCCGAAGAAAGCTGAAAAATCAATAACACAATCAGTAAGGCAGATCATGAACTGTGATGGAATATAGCCAGCAAATAACTCCAAGAATAGTGGATCAATTTATATAAGATTGCAACTAGCTAAGATGTTAATTTATTTTTTGATTAGTTACATTATTAAAATGTTACTATGTTAGAAAAAGATTAAATTTATATAAGTAAAAAATATACCAAAAATTTATTTGAAAATTAAGCATAAATTCCTAATATAGTAAATTATTATAAAAATAAATATATTCTAATTTTCTTATAATTACTTCACTTGAACAGGTAATTCAATAATCATTTTATCATCTTGGTCATTTATTGTTTATTCTAAAATATATGTTCAATTTTATGAAATATTTTTAAAGTTAAGATTATAATTACACCCCAAAATATAATAATAAAAATAATGATAATTGAAAGGTTAATTGGAAAAAATTAAAATATTTTTTCCTAATCAACCTATATCTTTAATAGAAAATAATACTAAAATTTTTGTATTTAACTAATTCTTCCAATGGAATTAATTGCATTGGAAGTAATAAAAAGTAGAGAAATTGATGATAATTATTTTTTACAATTTCTTTAAAAAATTTAAATTTAAACAAACATTGTAGAATGTATTTTTATATATTGTAGAAATACTTTACACATAACTAAATTTAATTTTATAATTTTGTAGTATATATGTTGCAGTCAAAACCCATTTTTAGTTAGAACACATTTTAACTAGTTGAAACTAGTTTATACTGAATGACTTTGTTAAAACTAGTTTTAACTCAAATTCATTTTTGACTAGCAGTAAATTCTAGTTTTAACTAGACAAAACAGGTTTTTTCTAGTTAATTTACTGCTATACATGTTTTGATTTTAGATAAAACAAATTTTAGCTACATAAATATGTTTGGGGGAAATAAATAAAGTTATGCATAGTGATTTGGGGGAAGATGCCTAACATTTTGCATATGAAGAAAATTATAGCAATAATTTGGGTTTTGGAGTTCTCTAATGAAAATATATTCTGGAATATGTTTTTCAAATAAAACTTTGGAGTTTATTAAAAAAAATTATGTATTGTGTTTGCAATGACGACTTTTTCACTGTCTGGCATTTTAGGCATCTCACCCCAAGTATCCGGGTGAGATAACAAATATAATTGCATAAAATTAATTTTTGAATTTCTTAACCAAATTTAATTTATTGCATATGTAGTACAAAGTACTTCATAGTAAGTATAACAGCACAGTATAAGTATTGTTAAGTTTCTGCCCGTTCTAACGNTTGTATGAAAAAATATATTAACCTATCCCCTGTTGAAATTTTTCTCCATTGTGTGTCGCTTCGCGTTGGATTTTTGTCGATGTTAAGCCTAATGAAAATTTTTAATAATAATAATTGTGGCTATTGTATCAGTAATTATTTCTTTATTTTGCACAAACAAAATAAATATATTGAAAAATATAAAAACAAAAAAAATTATATTTCGGAAGTTAATCCAATATTAAAAACATCCCGACTCAGCATGACACGTGTCCTGACACACAGTCCTCAGAAAAACATCACACAAAACAAGCAAAACTCTTTCTTTTTCATGGGTTTATCTGGAGATGTCAGCCACTTGGGCTATATTCTCCGACGAGCTGAAGCAAAGCACACCACTCATGATGCAAGGTCCTATAGCTCACAATATACAAGAATATAGCTCACGATGGGAAAAAAAGCCTTGTTCAAATACTGGCGCATCCTTAAGTACCCTCTTGATGTGTATGAATCAGAATGTTTTTGATACTAAATTAACTTCCGAATTATAATTTTTTTGTTTTTATAATTTTCAATATGTTTATTTTGTTTGTGCAAAATAAAGAAATAATTTTTAACAATACAATATGGTTGCGCCAGTGCTGCCAGCTAAAATACGCACACCAACAAAAATAATATTGGAGTAGCCCAAGACATAGCCAAATATTGCAGCACCACAGCACTAGCAGAAATTTGAATTTGCCAAGTGGAATGCTTTCAGTTAATCGATGTTTTGGTTGATAGGTATTTGGATAATCGATGCTCTACTGTACACACATAAAATGTATTATTTTAGTAAACATATTCAGATATTTTTCCATGGGTCCTTCATTTGCATATGACACAAATAACTTTTACACAAAATTATAATTGCCAATAATTAATTAAATTTATTTTAATGGTTTAAAATAGTGGTGCCCAAACTATGGTCTTTGGCCCAAATCTGGCCCATGAATACATTTGACATATCACTTATGGTAGAAATAGGACTATTTTTGATATACAGTATATGGAATAACTATAAAAAATATTTGTGGCCTGCCTACCTATAATTTATAAGCAATTTGGCCAACCAATTAAAAACTTTGAACACCATTGATGTAAAACATTAAGCGAAATTATTATTTACTTCTCTCCAAAAATAAACTATTACACAGATAAATTAAATGTGATGTTTGATCATTTATTCACATTTAACTGGTTCTATTTTTCAATTGCACTTTGTTCCATATGACAGATTGCCTGAAGAAGACTATTGAAGGACAAGAGTATTTGTAAGTTTTAAATTTATTTTCTTAATTTTTCATTAATATACTTTTGATATTGTTAGTACATGTTTTACAAAGTTCATTATTCAAGTCAATGCTACTATGCATATGTAGCTAGAACTATTTCTAAGATTATCAGCACAAAAACCTTTCTGACTAATTTCTAGCCTTATTAACTGGAGTACAAACGTTTTCGGCCTTCTTAATAGGCCTTCCTCGGGTACACTGTAGAGCGTCGGTTAGAAGAAGTTTAAATGCTGCCAATGTTTACCCAGATATCGCCTTACCAGTGACGTCATCGTCAATGATAGGTATACGATACCGAGGGCGAAAAATACATGCTTTTGGTAAAGAAGGGAGGTGTGCAGATAGGATACTTGCTAAAGTTGGGGAAAAAGATTTTNTTCAAACATTGTTATAAGCATTTATTAAAAACTTTTATTTTAAAATTAATCTAAATAAAATTTTCTTTATAATTTAGATGCAATACATTACTAAAGTTTATTGAATTTTCAAATAAACTTTTCTATTTGATACAATCACAAAAATTAACTTATTTTTCATATAAAAAATAATTGCTTTTACATGATTCTATTTGAGTCATGTGAAAACTTGCATTAATAAAAATGCATTTTCAAAAACGATTCTGAATATTCATTTTTATTTTTTAAAAGCATTTACTGGATTAGTAGAAATAAAATAAACTAAACTACTAAACATACTGCTCTATGAGAAAGTTGATCTGGTTGAATTAAAGCTTCAGGTCGACGTGGAAACAATGGAAGTGTTTTCCTGTGCTTAAAACTCTTCCTTCTTTCCCTATATCTGAAATATATTTAATACTAATAATTAAAATGTTAAGTGAGTAAAATAATTACTAAAATTTAATGTATTTGTATAAATTTTAAAATATTAAGATAAATTTTAACAGACCTGCGTGTAGGAATTGGAAGAGAAAGTGAGGCACGAAAAAGAAGTAACTGTTGATGCAGTCTTTGAAAATGCTTATAGCGCTTTTTAATTATCCATTCGAAGTTTCCATGTTGTAAATGAATAACATATCTATAATAAATATTAACCATAGCATCATTACTGTAATCATAATATGAAACTAATTTTCATAATTTATATGTATAAACAAATTCATTTACAATCAAATATATCAGGTTATAAAAGCAATATTTAGATAATTCAATTTTTCTAGAAATGAGTGGGAAAAAATGTTCTAGAATATTTGATGTGAGTTTATAAATAGAGTAACAAGGGATGTTTCATCACATATTTCATTGGAAATAGATGCATCAACAATGTCTGACAATATGAAACTTTCAAAAGAACACATTCATGTGCTGTTGCTCTATCATGTCAAAAGTGGCCACAATGCAATGAAGGTTCGCAATCTTATCTGAAAGGCATTTGACAAGGATAAAGTCAACAGACAGACCTGCTATAATTGGTTCAAGAAATTCAAGGATGAAGCTTTCTTGCTTCAAGATGAACCCCATCTAGGCAATGATTCCGCCACTGATGACAATGTTCTCCTGCAATTGATAGATGATAATCCATGGTTGACCATCAGAAAATTAGCACAACAACTTCAATTGATTGCAAAGACAGAGTTTATGCTAAATAATGTTTAACAGCTGAATGGCATCTAGTGTTGGCTGACTGAACTGCTGTTTAAAATGTGTTGCAAAGACAATAATTGTCTATTTCTGAATGCCGTCTAAACAAACTTCAACAAAATGCTGGTTATTACTTTCTTCTCCATTACTCCCTTCTTTTAGTTGTTGTTCAGCCAATCAAGTTATTCATTTGTGACATCAGAAAAAACTCCAATAAGGTCACTAGCTATCTTCTGAAAGCTTCTGATAACAAAATCTTAAAGCCATCAACAATCATAGTTTGGCAGTTAATGACAAGCCTTTTCCATTTCGATGTTTAATTTTGTTGCCAATAGGATTTAAAATATGAACAAAATTTAAGCCAAATTTGGAATTCATCTTCAGAATAGATTTTTTAAGGAATTATTCTGATCTCATATTATTCTCTCTCTTTGTAATTCTCAAGATAAATAATTTTAAATATATTATTGTTATTATTAATTTTTTTTATTTCCAATAAAAGGTTTTGATAATTATTAAAATTGTCTTGTTTGTTTACAGAACATTCTGACCTGGAGATTAACAATAATGACCCAAAAATGCATTAACATTTTATAACCAACACGATACTTAAACTGTAAATAAAAGCATCTGCTTTAATTATTGTCTTAAGTCTTTGCTCATTTGAATTCAAAATTAGAACATTTAAAACAAATTTAAAGTATTTAATTATATTTTTTCCAATCCAAGTAATTAATTAATGAATAATTTTGTCGATTCATCCCATTTACATTTATCAAAGGAATGATATCCTTTTTTATCTAAACTTTGCAACAAACAAAACAATATGATGACTTTCACTTGAATTAAAATGCTGTCTAAACTTGTGTCGAGTGAGTCTACAAAGTAGGTCAAATTACTGGTTTCTAAATGCTATCTAAACTGCAGCAAGCAAGAAACAGTATCTCTGCAATAAAATTTTTCTGAACTGCAATCTAGACAATCTCTAAACCATCACCGGCATCTAAACGTTGTCTACACAATCAGCCCTTTTGAGTGTTGTGTTAATAAACAATTCAATGACAATACCCATGTGAGAATGACACTTGAGAATTTCTTCAAAGAAAAACCCCAGTCATTGTATGCTCACAAGATTGAAAGTTTGTATAAAAGATGGCAAGATATGATTGATATTAATGATGACTACAAGACTTAACTGTAATCATTGTCAATAAAGATTTTTTTCAAAATGTTTAAATTTTACCTTTACAACCTATCAATAACTAAAGAACATCAAGTTATACAACAAAGATAATAAAATTAAAATAATAAAAATTAAAAATAAAATAATAAAATTTAACATTTGAAAAAAATTTTGTGACTATGGATAAATATATTAGTAAAGGTTCCTATCTTTTCTAATAAATTTATCCATAATCTCATTAAGAGAGAACAACAAAGCATTCAATCTTTAAATCATTTATCTGATGATAATACAGGGTGTCCCACTCACTATTGAACCCAGCATTTCTTAAAAAATTTTGCCACTAATGAAGATATTGCAACAAACTTTAATTGTTCGCTATGTGAGAAATAAAATGTGTCTTTAGTGTGGTGCATGCATGTCTATTCAGCCTGACTTGCCTCTGCTGGTCTCATTTCCTTTCTGTCATTTTGTTGAGAGTGTCTACATAATACAGTTGTTGTTAATGAGTGTTAGCGTATGCATGCACAGGATAGTTGAAAAATGTATCAGTATACTTTTGAGCAGTGAGTGTTTATTGTTTGCATTTATTGAAAAACAGAATTGATAAAGTCATGTCAACAGCAATTCTTGAAGAAATTTGGAGGCAGAAGCCATCAAGTAAGTCTAGCATTTGGGCCTTGTCAAAGAAACTTGAAACCAAGATGACTTTATTAAACTAGCATGCAGGAGGTCATCCAAAAATGTCAGAGAAAACAATCCAGAATGTGAAGGACAAACTATTGCCATCTTCCAAAAGTTACTGTGTCAACTTTCACAGTAACTTTTGGAAGATGGCAATAGTTCGTCCTTCACATTCTGGATTGTTTTCTCTGATTCCTGTGTCAACTTTCACAGGAATCAGGATGGTCCACAAGTACTTGTCATCATGCTGTGAAAAAAAAACAAAGCTTTCAGTGTACCATATCTTCATGATAAAAATTAAAAGAGACTGATCAAGAAAAAAGAGTGTCTTACAGTCGATAGTTTCAGACATTTCAGGAAAATCTGGGCATTCTGGACTACATTCTTGGACAAAGTGTGATTTCACATCTTGGGATATGTTAATTTTCAAAATTTACATATTTGGGCAAGCAAAAATTCCAATGCAATACATGAAGAACTCTTTCATTCTGAGAAGATTGATGTTTGGTGTGATGTCCTATCCCACACCAAACATCCTAGAAGTGCATAATTGGTCCCATCTTCTTTGATACAACCATATCAACAACTGTATATATGAAAATCTTCAATACCTTTGTAAATCAATTGAACAACGAGGAACTCTTCATTGGATATTTCCAGCAGGATGAAGCAAGATGCCACACATCACACACCAGTATGGCCAAAATTCAGCCATTTTTCAGTGATTACATCATTTCAAAGGGTCTTTGGCCACTGCAATCTGATGCCTCCTGATTATTTTTTTATGGAGCTATCTGAATGGGAGAATTTACACAAACAAAGCACTAACCATAATTGCCTCGAAAGCAAACATCAATGAAGCAATTCTAGCAGTGACAGCAGATGTACTGGCAAGAATATTTCAAAATATGGTGAATGGTAATATTTTCCTATATTAATATGAAGGTAAATATAAACTTAACTCTAATTTAGTATTGATTATTTTTCTTTCAATATTTGAAGATCTCATATCATTTACTTTACAATCCAAGTACTGTACATACATTTGATAAAATCTAAAGTCAGAAATTTATTTTTGTCACAAATATGTTCAGACTTCCTTTTAAAACATAGCAAACTGAATGTCTAATCTAATATCCTAATGTTAGATTAAATGACAAACATTCCTGACAAAATAAAATTATTTTTATATACTTAAATCTGTTTAGTTTTTCTGAATTCATACAGTTATCAGGTGGTTATCATGTAATATTCAGGAATTCATGTTTTAATCAATTTAATATTAAACTTCATAATAATATTATTATTTATCATATGGCATGAATACATTGGAATTATAATAAAATTAGTACAATAACCACAGTATGAAGTATTTTTTGTGATGTCGTTTGTTAGTATACAAATTTAATTATAGTTTAGATTGTATAATGTGTTCTGGCAGCCAATCAGTTTCCTGACACTGTAATGCCAGAGATAACTGATAGTTATTTCTGCTTGTCTCCTTGTGTTGCATCCTATGTAGCATTAAATGAACTGGCTGATGAGCTATCAATGTTCCTAATATAAAATTATAATTATTTAAATATAAAAATCTAAAATAACATTCTTTTAACTATATTAACTTTTTTTTAATAAATTTTAAATTCAAATTTTTAAAATTTTGATAGATACTCACAAATTAGGATTCATAATAGATGAGCCAGGAACTCTAAATGCATCTATAATTTTAAGTCGTATTGGCCTATTTGGAATAAGCATAGTCAATCTCAAATCCTCAAATCCAAGGGATGGTGCATGAATGTGAGCAAATGGAATATAGGGTGGGCCTGTGAATTTAAATAAGTATAAAATCAGAAAATGTAATTAATTATTAATGTAATAATTACTTTAGTATCAAAGATAAATATTATGATTTCTTTGAAAGCCTGGTTCAAATATATTATAATATTTTTGAACTAGATACTATTCCATCAACAACTTTAATGATGGATTCATTATTAAAGTTGTTGATGGAATAGAGTAAACAGATTCACTATTAATGTTGATGAAAACTGATAATACATTTTTTAAAACTAAAAAGTATTCAAATTCTGATAGCTTTTGAATAACTTACTTTTACAACAAATGTAAATCATTGTCTTTAATAAAGTACAGTAGAAACACAATTTAATGTTTATCAAGGAATCAATGAAAACATACATTAAAATTGCAGAATATGTAAAATCTAAACATTGTTAAAAAACATACCAGAACATACAAATACACATGTATATGCATTCAAAATGGATAAAGTAAAGAAAAACACTTATTTCCAGTATAAATGCTTCCATGAACACCTTCATTTCATACAATGAAATACAAAGTACAACAATTGGTATCTCTAAACATGTTTTATACAAAGATAATAAACTGTTAATGCTATTTAAAGTAATCAAAGATACTTGTTTGTTTCCTGTTGAGAATTTGATATGTCTTCATCAAAGCAGTTTCTAAGTTTGAAATAAAAAACACATTTTTGTCAATATTAAAGTGACCAATTGGCCTCCTTTAGGAAGGACAGTCCTTCTTTCGTAAGTTCTGTCCACCTACATGTCCTCCTTTTTGATATTTGAAGACTAATCTGTAAATCTCTGTATTCAATTGATGCCAAGCCAATCCATTGTGTGTGATGTGATGTGACGTGTGTAGATCGAGGGGAGCACCGAAGTGATCCAGATCTTGAAGTGGGGTAAGAAAATAAATGAGGATTTCACAGCACGATTCACCAAAAGAAAACAATTTTATATCAATTTTTCGTGCGTATACAAGTTGTCGTGGCTAACATCGACCATTCACTGGTAACAGATTATACAAGGGGTAACACTTCCCAACAATCACAATCAACCACTCATTATTCGCGAATAGCGATATTAATAAGTTTCACAATCTATTACACAGAGGACCTAATTTGTCGATCTGCCTGTGCAATAATCTGAATAGGGCAGTTTCCTTGGCACGCTGATGACAATTCGGGTGATGATCACATGGAAACAAAAAAATGTTTATTATCACCGAAATAATGTAACACTTGCTACTAATCAGCAAGGGTCCTTTCACCACTCTTGGATATATCGTTCCTCGTTACTTCCTGACTCCAATGCAATTCGATTCCTTACTTGCTTCCATACGATTATTCCGAATAGCCACTTGTTCACAATTGTATCAAACCCCTTACCTCCTTTGTGTTGTCGCTGTTCTCCTCCCAAACCAGTTCAGGGTAGCCCCGAAGGAAAACCAAAAAGTCCCCCTCCTTGTCGGGTCACCCTTTTATACCCTCACATGTTCACTCCTCCCTTCATCTAACACGCGGTCACCTTATCGCCCAATCAGAGGTCCGACAATTACCACCATAAGGTGGCATGCGACACGAAGATAGATTGACATCGACACGTCACAACATAAAAAAAAAGAGAACCCGACACATATAATAAACTTATAGAATAGATAAAAAGTATTATTTACAATACAACGAGTGCATAGCACTACACATGTTTGCATTTGACATGATGACTCATACAGTGTAGCACGATGCAGTTATGAGACACATGGAAGACCTTGAGAGAGCGTGCTACATACAAGTGTCTTTGTTTACTTTTTACCAAAACACGACACAGCACATATGCATGCAGTAGAGATTATTTTAGTGTATTATTGTTGCAATGAATAAAATGTTTCTTTTTTTACGATATTTTTTCCTTTAATTTATTTGTGTCCTTTTCATTGTAAAAAAGTTAGTCACCTTACGAATATCATCCAAACATGAAATATAGTACATTTCTTTATTTACAAGAATTAGTATTTGAGGTGAAAATTCATCTAGGGATCAATTTTTCAATGCATTAAATCCCAAAAATTTGCAAAGTGAAAGAACTAAATTAGTTGAATACCGAAGATGTTAACATTGTGGTTTATGAAAATTTGAAAGGACCAATGAAAAAATATGTTAAATCAGAGAACATTAAATTGAGTTTCTATTATACAAATAAATGAAATACTAGAATTTATGGGTCATTTTTATACTATAATTTAATTAAATTTTGTTCTACAGATAAGTGATACTGCCATCCTTACAATAAATTTAATGATTAGAGTTAACAATGTAAAAAATGCTTGTAAGAAAAGGCTAACTTGGAAAGGAACTTGAAATCATTACTACTAGAAGTTAAGCAGGTTAACAGTTATGTCATCCAGATTGATCCAATCTTTGCCTCCAGAAATATATAAATATAAACACACACACATTCCTCAAACATGAAATTGCAACATCACAAAGGAATGCATGTAGCCACATGAAAATTGCAGGACCAGTAGAGGTGACAGATATATACAAATGATTCAGTTTCTGTACACATTGGATCATGTAGTACTATGTTTCAGGCTATAAAGACCAGCAGCTGGCTCAGACTGTAAATGCTATCAGCAACAATTCACAGCAGCCAAACTTTCAAAGAAGCATAGAAAATGCATCAAAAATGACAGCCAGCTGAATACCACCAGTTAACAACTGGAGAATGAGACTGTATCCTGGAACTGTGAGATCTCAGTTTGTAGTTGCATACAGTTGTCACACATGTTGGATATGACGTGAGTACCATCCAGCAATGTATGACACGATGGATGCAGGAACATCTGCAAACATACTGAAGAGGGAATGGATCGTAATGGTACACAACAGAGTGCAAAGACAGGCAGATTTGCCAAACAGCCCATTGGGCCCTGTGACAGCACGTGACATCTGAAGCCACTTGTCTCTGTCAACGGGTGCATATGTGTCCACTCAAACCAAACACAGCAGGTTGCATAAAGTTGAACTGCATTCACAGTAACCAGCAACAGAGGTGCTATTAACTACTTCACACAGGGTTACATGCCTGGCATGGTGTTGTCATCATTGCAATTAGATCATTGAATGACATTGAGTATTATTTATGGATGAATCCTGCCTCTGTCTGCAGATGAATNTAGATAGAAGATGATCCGCTTTAGTTCATTTTCACAGAAAAGCATAATGCCTCACAGAAAAGCAAACTTAGGGCGTCGTACTCATAGCGCCATCTGTTAGACATAAAAGCCTAAACCTAGATGATATCTTTTAATTTATATGAATGTTTAACGGAATAATATACAGCCTATGTCAACCCTGAGGTTCCATTATAAATATTGGTGAAAGAATTTTTGAGATCGGATGAGTAGTTTCGGAGATTACCTGCTGCAAACAAACTTACATACATACTTACAAACATTACCTCTTTATAATATTAGTATAGATATTAACACACACACACTCCTCAAACATGAAATTGCAACATCACAAAGGAATGCATGTAGCCACATGAAAATTGCAGGACCGACAGAAGTGACAGCGATATACAAATGATTCAGTTTCTGTACACATTGGATCATGTAGTACTATGTTTCAGGCTATAAAGACCAGCAGCTGGCTCGGACTGTAAATGCTATCAGCAACAATTCTCACCAGCCAAACTTTCAAAGAAGCATAGAAAATGCATCAAAGATGACAGCCAGCTGAATAACACCAGTTAACAACTGGGGAATGAGACTGTATCCTGGAGCTGTGAGATCTCAGTTTGTAGTTGCATACAGTTGTCACACATGTTGGGTGTGACGTGAGTACCATCCAGCAATGTATGACACGATGGATGCAGGAACATCTGCAAACATACTGAAGAGGGAATGGATCGTAATGGTACACAACAGAGTGCAGAGAGACGCAATTTGCAAAACAGTCGAATGGGCCCTGTTTGCCACAGCACGTGACATCTGAAGCCACTTGTCTCTGTTAACGGGTGCATATGTGTCCACTCAAACCAAACACAGCAGGTTGCATAAAGTTGAACTGCATTCACAGCAACCAGCAACAGAGGTGCTATTAACCACTTCACACAGGGCTACACACCTGACATGGTGTCGTCATCATTGCAATTAGATCATTGAATGACATTGGTATTATTTATGGATGAATCCTGCCTCTGTCTGCGGATGAATCCTGATGGCTGTGACATTATCCTGGAGAATGCTAAGTGCCAAGCATCACATTGGCCCCATACTGGGAATCATGATTTGTGGAGGAATTATGTTCAATCAGTGGACAGTCCTGGTGCACATTTTTAGTAATCTGACATTAGAACAATATGTTGCACAAATTGTGGGGCCTATGGTTTGGTCACTGGTGCAGGCTGCACCCAACAGTGTTCCAGTAAGATAATGCCCAACTGCACATTGCATGGAGAACTTTCACCAGCCTGAATAGAATTCACATCCTTCCCTGACCAGCAGCCTTGCCGGATCTCTCTCCCATCAAACATCTGCAGGACCTCATCCAAAGTGAGGTGCACCAGGGACCACCATCACATGCCGTAGATGACATGCATACTGCAGTGGACACAACTTGGAAGGATACCTCAGGCCACCATTAATCACCTCATTGATAGTATGCCTTGCTGTATAGCAGGCTATATAGTTGCCCTTGGGGGGCCATATTCATTACTGAATAAACAGGTGTCTGTTACATATCTTTGTTTGTTCTTTCAATCATTTGCATATCTTTTTACCTCTACCAGTCCTGCAATGTGCATGTGGCTATTCATGGTGTTTCCTTCATTGTGTTTCAATTTGACTTTTGAGGTGTGTATGTATATGTATATATGTGTGTGTATATATTTATAATAAAGTGAAATGAAAAACATAGATGTTAATAAAGATAGTTAAAATATATTATAAAATAAAGACAATTGACATATGATACAAAAGATATTGTGTAACCACAGTCTTCTGCCTTGTTTTGATTAAACTTTTAATATTTTTACTGTTCTATTTACATATAATAAATCAAATATTCTAAACTTTCTAATAAATAACTAAAAATAAATCAACTATTACTCGATAAACATATATGAAGCATTATTTAGAAAAATCTAAGAAATATGTAATATTCAATAT
>NW_019385241.1:235053-252943 GCF_000671375.1 Centruroides sculpturatus | reverse complement strand
AACCTCAGGGTGGACATAGGCTGTATATTATTCCGTTAAACATTCATATAAATTAAAAGATATCATCTAGGTTAAGGCTTTTATGTCCAACAAATGGCGCTACGAGTATGACGCCCTAAGTTTGCTTTTCTGTGAGGCATTATGCTTTTCTGTGAGGATGAACTAAAGCAGATCATCTTCTATCTGTCTATATAAATAAAAATGTAATGTTCGTTTGTTCTTACCAATTCCTTTGAAATTTTGACACAACGCTGCATTCGAATACACACGTGTTTTTATATAATATACATGTCAAAATTTCCCCCCACTGAAGGGAGATGGTTAGGATTAAGGCTTACTGTAAAGAACTCTGCTTCTATTTATACTATTTTAAATGTAGTTTTTTGCGTTTTTGATTGCATTTTAATAGGGTATGTCAACAGAATGTACACTAAGAAGGGATTTTTCGATATTCCCCCCGCGGGGGAGAGGGACAGAATTAAGGCTTACCGTGAAAAACTTGGCTTCTATTATATTATTTTACATGCAGGTTTTTCGTTTTTGATTGCGTTTTAATAGAGTATGTCAAGAGAATGTACACTAAAAAGAAATTTTTCAAAAAATTTTCCCCCCTCCATGGGGGGGTGTTTTACATATATAACAGATACATTTTGAGCCACAACAACGCATGGCGGGGTCTGCTAGTTATGATTATAAATTATACATATATACATGGACCAGAGGTCCAAATAGTGTAACTGGTAACATATATGCCCTATTTGCAGAATCTATACATTCAAGTCCCTTTCTGAATTGATATTTTCTTCCAGACATTTCTAAATTAATTAATTATATTCAAAAATTGTTTATGAGATTGTCTATCATTAGTACAAAATTTCTTAGTAATTTAATTACATTATGGTTTAAAAAGTGCCCATAAATTTTGACTATTTAATTATTTATTTTTGTATTTTTTTAAATAAGTTATAGGAAAAAAATCAATAAAATTCTTGCATAGCTTTATTGAAACTAACTACTTTTAGTCTATCTTCAAGTTCTCTATCACTTAAATAGGCTATAATGTTCATTACATTTAAAGTTTAGAATATATGTTTATATGCACAATGCCTTTTTAAATACAATAAATAATTTAAAAATACAACAATAAAATAAATCAAATGAATAAATTAAAAATAATACAATAAGTAACATAAAATAACATAGAAAAATTATTTAAAATAATTGTTTAGTATTTGTTATTTAGTAGTGAAAATGTTAATTTCTGGACATAGTAAATGTTAGAAATAAACACATCCACTGAGGAACCTTAATTACTTCCAGTATGCATTTTAATGACTTTTATTTGTATTAAATGTATACTGGAAGTAATTAAGGTTCCTCAGTGGTTGCGTTTGTTTTTATTACAGTTTATTTCAGTCTTTCACAAAATTTGAACTTTAATGAAGAATGTTTCTAGTTGGAATTCTTTATATATTTAAAAGAAAACCAAACATAAAAAATAAAAATATTAAATAAATTAAAAATCAAATGCATAATAAATGTACATATAACATATAATAAAAATAAATATAATGACCTGAAAAGGTTTTTCTTGTCTTTATAGTAGCCTCCATGCATTCAGGAATGTTCTGCAATGCTAATACAGCTGTTCTTATAAGTTTATTTATATTTTTCTGTCATTTCCATGGTTTAATTTAGATAGTTCAGGCTCTTTTATTCGTTTGATCTCATTGTTAAGTTATGAGGCATATGCCAATGTTATGTTGTAGTAACTGTGAGACCCGAAAGGCCCCTGGGTCTAAATTAATATTTTATTAATAATGTTAAAATAATGTCACCAAATATTACTTCATTTTTGGTGAGAAAAATACTGTTTTAACGTGGGAATAGGCAGATAACAGATGTCACTTCCTTTCACTGAAGTTAGTGCATCCTCTGACTTTCCCTTATCTGGTTAAAATCCTGCTCAGATGGGAAATGGTTACCCCTCATTCATTCCCCTTTCATCCGTTCTCACGAAAGAGTTACGGGCCGATGATTGGTCGGTATTCCGAAGATATACAGGGAACTTGTCAGAATTCGGGCAGTTCAGCGACAGATCCGAAAGCGTCCAAACTCCACATACGTTTCCCTCCTGATGACCGACGTCCTTAGACGAGTCACATACAGAATAAGTCTAGAGTCTGCACATAGAAGTGATGCTTTTATATTTGTGCACATAGTGATCTCCCATACAAAGAAGTAAATGAACTTTATCTCCAAAGTGTCCCTTACATACAGAGAAGAAGATGAACGACAACTAAACAGGTCGTATGTTTTATAACGATTTTGTGAGCTCTCTCTCTCGATCGCGAATAGGATATAATATAAGTTTAATTATCTCCTGATTTGTATATTAGTTGTAGTAGTTCTGTCTCTCGTTTATCCACATTTTGTATGAGTTTATTTTCTTGTTTTATTAAATTTATTATTTCGTTTCAACTAAAATGCCTCTTAATTGCGTGACCGAATCAGATCGCATACGCGTGTTAATCTGCGTGTAAAACAATTGATTAACTGGTGTCAGCATCCTGACGTAGATCCGAATCTCGCGATTTGGATCATTATTAAAAGCCCTCCCAGTCAAACGAATCTTGACATAAGATCGGATCCCGCGATCCAAAACTTCGGAGACAGATTTTGGTTAATCTGTGCCTAGTAAGTGATACAGGCGTAAAAATCTACCCTGTACCCTAGGCTAACTCTCACATAACCAGGGCTGGCCATCTGGGGGGTGCGTTGGATGTTATGCATCGGGGCCCCATGATTGAGGGGGCCTCAACATTATCAAGTACTAAAATAACGTACTCTTGCACATGAAAACTTGACAATATTCTTATTGCTGTCAGTATGACGAAAAGTACATTTTATTGTAAACATTATTATTGTAGATCTCTGAATTTTGACAATCTTCAAACTAATTCTTGATGATGCGAGTGTTTAGTTTTTGTTATTTGATTTGGGAAACTCCCGACGATCCCCACCTAAACTGAACTTTTTAGAAAAAATCTCAATACCATATAGCCCGCGTTAAGAAATGAAAATAATACTGTGGCTGTTGGCCATATAAAATTATATGTATATTTATATATAGTCGTAGTTTTAACGTTTCTTTTATAATTTCTTCTATCTCTTTTTATCTGTCTTATTTCTGGAACTTTCGGTGGTGACCGTTATTGCCTCTGCGTAGGATTAACTGTTCCAAAAATCAGAGAACAATAGGTGATGGGGGGACTTGGGAAAAGCAACAAGCAGAATTGGCACCTTTTGGACCTGACACCGAATGTGCCAGGGAAGAGTGAAATCTCAGTAAGAAAGAAGAGATAGGAAAGTTTGTTCAGAAGAAGGACAGAAGGGATGAAGTCCTAAGAAGGAGTCTTAAGGAGCCTCCGAGAAGCTGTGAGAGTTCGAGTTCAGCACGAGAAAGAAAGACGTGTCTACTCGCAGAGTTAGAGAGGAAGGCTGATATTCGAAGAAGCCTGAGAACAGAAAGAGAAAATAATAAAAATCGTGAGTACAGGAACTACCATCTCCAAGAAGATGTCCTATCCAAGGCACACATTGACCGAGTATAAAGAAATCCCAGGTGAGTCAATTCTATTTTTCCGACTACTTATCTTTCTATCCCTCTTCTTATTTCCCTAGATATAAGTTAGTTTTAAGATAGATGTAAGTTAGGTATTAAGTATGCAGCTAGATCAAATTGGTTGTTACGCACCACCTTTTTTGGGTAATATATTCGTTGTTTGGGAAGGAATTAAGTGTTTTTTGTACGGTACACCCCATATTGTATAATATTACAAACAGTTGGGATCCAGCATATAGTATTTTGATAATTCATACTATAAAATGTTTAATATTGTTAGATCTAATCATGTCCATGCCAAGGAAATATAACTCTGGGTGTCAAAAAAGAAAATTAGCAGAAAAGAAAAAAGTAGAAAAGCTAAATTTCAAAAAATCACAAGTAGATTGTTTTCTTGGCTACGAAGTAATTCTAGCAATGAAATTGTTTCGATTTCAGAAGTTACAATTCAAGCTTCAACTGGAGAAGAAAGTTTCACACAAACTACAGTCTTGCAATGAAAATGTTGAAACTGTGAAATTCGTTGAAGAACCATATTTTTATACAAATATGATTGAATCAAAAAATAACGTCAAAAATGACAATAACAAATATGATCAAGTGAATATAAGTGATTCAGGTTTATGGCCAAGTATTATAACTGGTAAGTTTAGAATGTTTTGTGTTAAAACCAGATCTGTACAACACAAAGGAGTTTTTGCTAAGAATGCTGAAGGTACCATTTTCCACTACGTACTACTTTAAGTTTAATCCAATTATTAAGTAAATACGACTCTGTGCTAATGGATCATATAAACAGAATAAAAAATTCGAAAAATAGAATTGTGCATCATTTAGCACACAGATCACAAGAACAAATTATTTCTGCGTTAGGAGATGAAGTTCTTAACAAAATTAAAGACGATATAAAAGCAGCCACATACTATAGTATCCAAATGGAGTGTACTCCTGATATTTCCCATAAAGAACAAACTTCAATCATTATTAGGTATGCAAATTTTGAAGAGAAAAGATTAACTATAAATGAGTCATTTATAGGGTTTACTGAAGTAACTGATGTGATTGGAGAAGGACTAGCAAAAACTCTATTGAAAACATTAAGTGAGCTTGATTTAGATATTATGAATTGTAGAGGGCAGGGATATGACAACGGTAACAACATGAAAGGGAAATATAAAGGTGTACAATCTAGAATAATTGCTCTAAACCCTCACGCAATATATGTGCCTTGCCTATCACACTCTTTTAATTTATTAATTTGTGATGCCACTTCCAGCAGTATATATTGTAATTTTTTTTTGGGGATATTGCAACGTTTATATTGCTTATTTGCTGCATCTACAAAAAGATGGGAAATTCTACAAAGGCATTTAAACATTACTCTTAAACCATTATGCAACACTCGTTGGGAAGCCAAAATAGATTCGGTTAAAGCAGTGTATATACACTTTGAACAAACTTGTAATGCCCTAGAAGAATTTATTGATGTAAGTAATGATAATACAGCAATATCCGAAGCTAAAAGTCTATTAGATTCAATACAAGAAATGCCATTTATTTTATGTTTAATAGTATGGTTTGTAATGTTGTCTAAAATTAACGCTATCAATATACTATCAATTTACTTTACAAAAAATTTAGGGCCCAAATGGTTTCTTGCACTCGGGCCTCTTTATAGAGAAGGTAATAACTTAATCTTATGTTGACATATTTCATCTGTTAATCTAAGTGTTTAACTAATATATTTGATGCATGCACCAAAATTTGTCTTCCACTGAGATCTCATATACTGTATTACTGATATACTGTTAAAGTTAAGTTGGTCTTTGCCATTCCTTATTACTGCTTATATTGTACAATGGGATTTCAACAATAGNATATTAAACGATTTACAGTTTTCCCACCTTCTCTACTTTCATTATGATCAATTTCATCCTCTGAATCAGGAGGCTTTAAATCTTCGTAATCATCATAATCAGAGCTAGACAGGGAAGTCAAACGGCCTTCACTTGAATTCATTGGAAACTAGTAAAAATATAGAGAGATAAATTTATACGAAATTATCATAAAAATAAAAAATTTCTAGTTTAAAATGACTACATCAAGGCAGAACATAAGCTTTTCTATTTCCTGAATACAACCATCTGTTACAAAAATCATAAAATATATGACCCTAATTTAAAAAACATTTATAAATTTGTCTATACATTATTACTTAACTGTTAAAACATAATTAATGAATAGAATTTTGCTTATAATAATAAATTTCTTAATTTAGAATAAAAATCAAGGATAATATTTAATTTATTAGATCTATTATGTATTATTACATTTTTAGATATGAAATTATTATATAATTATCTAAGAACATTTTATTTATTTCATTTTGTTAACATGAATAAAAAAATTTTAAGCATTTGAATTATAGCTTAATCTCAATTGCATAGAAAATTAAGCCATATAATTTCAACATTTAATAATGTAGAGAGTAATTTTCCAATTAAGTTTTAGTTCATATTAAATATAGATCAAATAAATATATACAAAAATAAATATTTTAAAATTCCTTCCTTTCTTAAGTGTCTTCTCCTTTCAAAACATTTACAATCACAAATATTCATCAGTTTCTATTTTGAGCTTCCCTACTGCTATCAATACTGGCTTTTCTAATCTTCTATGTTTACAGTCCAACTAATTCTCTACCTTCTTCTCTTCCCCTCCAACAGAGTTTTTGTAAATAATAGTTTTAATTTAAAAAACATATAGATGTATATTAAAGCCCAAATCATGCATATTAAACAACTTCTTGCATCTGAAAAAAACTGTTTAATGTGTTCTACATATTGTAAGACAACATATGTATCTATATAGAATGCTTTACAATATGTATGACAATAATAAAATGGTAAAGAAAAATTCTAAAAATCCAGGATGTAATATAATTATAAAAAAAAATACATTGAAAAAATACTAAGTATTACAGACAATACAAAAATATAAATTCTTGTCTTCTCCTTTTTCCTCTTTCAACATCACAGGAACATGATCCACACAGTAGAGTCTACCTTTCTTTTTAGGCTACTTTCCCTGCCTATATTTATGTAAATCAGATAAAATGTTCCTTGACTATGGATTCCATCGAAAAAATTGTTTACATTGTAAAAAAATATAGGCGAGGAAAGTAGCCTAAAAAGAAATATCAACTCCACTGTGTGGATCATGTTCCTGTGATGTTGAAAGAGGACAAAGAAGACAAGAATTTGTANTAATATATTATCTATGTAAACTAGATAAAAAAAAAATTAAATATATTTTTATTAATTAAATGTGCACCATTTTCTTAAATTCCAGTGGAATTTTATGAAATTTCTGCCACTGAAAGGTAAAGGCGCTTTTAAAAAAATCATTTAATTGTATTTAAATTTAAACAGATGAGAGAGATATTGGCTAAAGAAAGAGAAGACAGGGGTTGCAGTCTTATACAGGAAGTGATTGAAGAAGACGAAGAATCCATTTTAGAAAATGCTGACAATGTCTAACTGACGAACGAATTGTTTTGTTTATAAATAGTTTATTATTTTTAATGCATTAGTTTAGTTTTATTTAAAGTTTTATATGCACTCATTCTTTGCCTTAAAGGGAAAACAATCCAAGAAGTTGGAGATTTGCACATTATAGTTTACTCATTGCATTTTAGGTTTGGAAGGATGTCTGAAAGTCTGACTTTGATGTGGAAACTATCTTTCAACCGAGGTTTTTCTTTTTGTAGAAAATGCAATGCAAAGTGTTTAGAATTCCACATTACTTGCAGTTTATGTACACAGGTTTAATTTACATATTAAAGTAACCTTTCTAGTTTCTTCAGTTCTTTAATCACTGTCAAATTACTCGCCAAATTTTACAAAACATTACTGCAACTGTTGTTTATTAAACTAAGTCCACAAGCGACAGTTCGGGATTTAAAGACAGCATCAGGAGTACGATGCGAGTCTAAGGAAATCCATCCATAAAAGCTAGATATCAGGATGTAATTGAATCTTCCCAATTCTTAAATAGCTGGATTATTTTGATTAATCAAATATTTGAGCAATAATCTGTTGTATCTGTGTCGTAAATGCCTTTCTAGTTCTTTTTAGCATGTATATCCATATATGATGTGTAAATACAGACTGAAGGAGAGAATGTACAGAATTAAAAGAAAAGAAAAAAAAAAAAAAATGGATGCGTGTACAGTGTGTGGTGGAAGAGTATAACTTAATGTCGGCAGAGAATATGTAAAGATTCTTGTAATTATCATTAAGCCTTCCTGAATTGTCATGGCTGAGCTTCTTTCGTATGTATGCATTTTGACAAGCTAACAGTCCTCTATTTGGAAATAAAATGATCAAATTAATTGTGTGTATGTTTATTTTAGCTTCTTATTTTCATGGGAATGATACTTGCTTCTTTTTTTATTACAAAGAGAAACAGACTTACAACTACACATCACAAATCAGCCTTTGGACCCAGGCTGAGAGGTATGGCTTTCAATTCAGTCCTCATGCACAGAAATTCTCCGCAGACGCACATGATAGTTATGCAGACTATATTAAGTAACCACCAGGATAACGTGTGTGGAAAACTGCTGTTGTAGATCCAACAGGCTATCAGATGAAACAAATGGGCAGTTACAGTAAAGTCCAAACACAGTTTTGTTCTCTGTACAAAATACCAGAGTCCCAATGAACTGAAAGCAAGAAATAAACTGTAATCTGTTCCAAGTTTTACAAATTATAAAATGTTCTCAACTTACCAACACAATGAATTCAATAAATAAGATCCTACAATGCACTGTCCATGAAAATCTTTCACATGTATTTGCTGTAAAATAAATAGGTTTAAAAATAAATTTTATTTGATCATAATGTAAAAACAGCAATTGTCACTCACCTGATATAGAAATATTTGATCTAAAGAATGAGCTGTACTGCTCAAAATGTTAGTAAGAAATATCCACAATCCTAAAGAAGCATAAAAAATACTCTGAATAGTTATAATTTGAGCCACAATGAGAGGCGGATCCCATACTGAGTAACGAAAGTGACCGCCCATAACCATAATTGCTTTCTTATACAGCTACATGGGACTTCACAGAAATTTGGCTAATATTGTAATGCTTTTCATGAATCTTCATGATTATCTGAAAAATAATTTTCTTTCATTTAATTTTAGATAATTTCATAAATTAATGATATCATTGACATTTAAACAGTACACATTTTCCTTAGGCAGCTGTTGATATGTCATCTTTGGATTTATTGAATTTAAGTTTTTTGAGAAATCTTAGCATTAAAATTATCAATAAAATCAGTTCTTCCTATACATTTACTATCTGAAAATAGTATTAAATCCAAACAAACAGTGACAATATTTATATTACCAAGTCGTCTTATAAAAGATATATACAGTCGACCCCCCTATAACACGGTAGATACGTTCCGGTTTTTATGAATCCAGCCAATCACAGCCTGGCACTTATGCAGTTTACGGACTGTGGCTGTTTGAAAGGTTTCTTCCATAAAATTAATCAATTCTAGACTAATTTGACTCAACATTTCCAAAATATGTATAATTTTTTTGGGAATAATCCATGTAAACTATGCTATAAACAAAAAATTGTAGGATTACTTGCCATTGCTTAGGCTTGTTTTCGTCGTGGAGCTTGTCATCGAATGGCGCTCGTGTGCTTCCTGATAAACTATTTTTTTTGCAAAAAATTCACCGAACTTTGGAGACATCATTAATATAAATATAATTTTTATGGCCATTAAATAATAAATGGTTTTTAGTAGGTCTGCCGCTTGTTTAAACTCAATGGTTTGTGCAATATCTGCTATTGGCCTAGATTCGACCAATCCTGTTGCGACACGAGTCGGCGACGACGTTTTACCGAATTATACGAGTTTTTTTAGCATGTTTGTACGAATGCTGTCACAATTTTTTTGCTGTGATATAGGAATCCAAACTATAGGAACCCGTGTTATGGGGGTCGACTGTATATATATGTGAACAAATTTAAAATAATTCGTCTCTTAGACAATCTCCTTTCTTCCAATTAGTCTGTAAAATCAAAGGTTTACTGTATTTTATAACTTTGCGTAACTACGTTAATGACACTTGATGTTTATATAAAAAACGAATCAGTTAAAATATCTAAGCCAATCAATGTACAGTACATCACATTAATTTAATCACATCTGAAAATTTTTTGTTTAAATAGAGGGTTTACTGTATGATGATGATTTAAATTAACATTTATCATCAAAAGTATTAATAAAATAACACTAAGGCTTTTGATAACATTTTCTTATGAAAGTTTAAAAATACCACATTGATCCCTTTTATTTTATTTACTACATTAAAAGTAAATGTTTGCTTTTATATAGTTTTCTTTTTGTAATTTCTGGTTGGATATTATTTTATGCATAGTGCTTATTTACATATACCCAGTATGATTTATTGAATTTATTTCTATAAATAATAAAGATTCAGAGCCTAACTATTGCATGATAATAAACTTCTTAAAAATAACATTTGAAGTTTTAGATTTTTAATCCAATATATTTAGCATTTCTGCTATGAAAACTCAATTTTAAGAAAAATATTGTACTGGTATTTTAGTCATGCTGTCAGAACATGCAAAATAAACAATGCATGTCTGTTTGGTGATATATTGAGAGAGATTCTATCGAGTTGAAATGCTACAATACCTGATTTCACATTGAATTGCAGTTAGATTTGTTCTTAATTTATTAAAATAAAACAACTAAAATTTTATAATGTTTTGAATCAATGTTTGGATTAAATTAGCATTTGTACAGGTCCTGGAATTCAGAATGGATAAATAGTGGATAATAGGTAGGTTTTCTGTATACCTGGGTAAGGAAGTTGCCCTCCTGTATTGTTAAGAGTACATCTATTGGCCCACTTCCTCAAGCTTCAAGTTGAACACTCGGGTTGAACCTCTCGGGCAATTCCTCGATGTCCTGTTAATGATGCAGCATTCATAAATAAATTTTAATATGTAATGTTTCTAAGGATGCACGTATAAGAATTTTCAAAACTTATTTTCAAATCAAACATGCAAAACTTAATAAATTTGTCTTCAGAAAGTATGATGTTTCATGCCATTTCTATTTATTTTTGTGAAGATTTTCAGGAATTTCTCAGGTAGCACTTGGAAGACTATACAACAGTGCAGTTGAAAGGATAATATCAACGAACAACCAACTTTTTACATTACTAACTAGCAGACCCCGCCACGCCTTGTTGTGGCTCAAAATGTATCTATTATAAATGTATAACATTTCCCCCGTGGGGAAAATTTTTCGAAATTTTTTTTATTAGTGTATATTCTCTTGACGTACCCTATTAAAACGCAATCAAAAACGCAAAAACCCGCATCTAAAATAGTATAATAGAAGCCAAGATTTTCACAGTAAGCCTTAATCCTGCACCTCTCCCCCATGGAGGGAATATCGAAAAATCCCTTCTTTGTGTACATTCTATTGACATACTCTATTATCCTTTCACATAATGAATAAAGGCTAACTTTTATAATAAAATCAAAACTGCTTAATTGGAATTTGCATATTTAAATTAAGTATTGTTTCTCTAATAAGGTTTGTCCTAAAAACACTAGAAAAATTATACTTGAATTTATGAGCACTAATAAAGTTGAATTTGGTTTTATACATTGTAAATTTCAGTCATCAAAATTAAATTAAGAAAAAAGGTTCCTATACACTGTAAAAAAGAGCGGTTAATTTCTGTACCAGCTGACTCCTTACGCATTGAAATTCTTCAGAATCAGAAGTTTGTTTTGATATGCAAATTCAATCAGAACCCGTTAGAAAATACTTTTTCCAAGTAAGAAGAAACAGATAAAATGGCAATAATTCTGCTTATCTACAAAAACTGATGTTATCAGTGCAAGAGCCAAAGGAAATTTTGAAGAGGATATGATGAGGTTTTATCACCATTAAAAGATGTGAAGCAACATGTAACATGAGTTCAGTCCTTGTTTCAACAAATTGAAACTAGTAATTGATCATTTTCAGATTTTCCTACTAATGAACTGAATTCACAGAAAGAAATATTCTATTTATACAGCAGGATGAACAGAGTGTAACAGGAAAGACAGTCGCAACTTTAAGGGGCGACAGAACATGGCAAAAGTAACAATTATCATAATACAATGTGTGGTTGGAAGCTGAGTGGTTTGCTGCAAGAGGACACTTGCTGGTGAGAAGGCCACATTGCACACACATCATCATTTGAAAGTTGTATAGCTGCATAGATGCAACAGTATTTGAATGCTGAGAAGGTAGATATGCATTTCACATACAGAGCTGCAAATGACAATGCCGTTGAAGTGTAATGACTTTACCAGGAACATTTTCCAAATACGCCGGTTGCTGATCAGAGAACCATTCAGCATCTGCACAAACAACTGTGTGAGACAGGGTTGTTCTTTGCTCACATCTGAAAAGCCTCATTTACGAGATGCCCTGAAGTATGTGCCATGCCAGATATCTTCAAAATATACACCAATCACTCCATCACTGTTGTGATGCATGTTGGTTGTTCATTTGAGCAATTCTTGTAAATGAAACATTATTTATTGTAAATATCATGATTAAAACAACTTTTCATTTTCCACGATCTTCATACTTACAGTGTTTCTGCATTCACATTCCACTATGCATTGTATTACGACAATTGTTACTTTTGCCATGTTCTATCATCCCTTAAAGTTGTAACCATCGTCTTGTTACACCCTGTATTGCATTGTTAAATATAATTGAAAGGTATGCAAAAAGATGTTGGTAGATGAAAATGATACATTTCTACAAAATTTTTACTAAAGCAATTTTAATAATTATGCAAATTCCTCATTAATATCCCCCATTCATTAAATTTATATATCATTTGCTGTTTATCACAGATAAAAGTAGAACATTTAATTCAGCCCGAAAGGTATTAAAACTACTTTTATTATATTAGAAAGAGTCTACCACAACCACAAACTGCCTTTCTACAGAGAATTAAATTCAGATCAACCTTAAACAAGCTTATACCTTATATTCAACTTGGGAGGTGGCCCAACATAAACATCTGAAAAACTAGATATATACTGGGCAACTTGAGGATTGATATTGTGGCCATCAATTACAGAGAGAGAGAGAGAATCTCTCCAGCATGAACGTCTTTTTTTTTTTTTTGAAGTAAAGTAATGAAGACTATGTCGTGTGGTTACAACCAATAAAATAATGCTTCATTTTAAAAAAAAAAACTATGTTCTAATTACATTCTGAATCCCCATAAAAAGAAATTACTTATGTCCAAATAAAACTGGTTATGATTGTGGAAGTTTGAATCACCTTGATGATCAAAAAAGTCAAATAATATAGCAAATTATGACCCTTGGCGAGATATTTACATCCAAAGGTTTGACCAGACTGCTTGTCAATCAAAATAATAGGCTAAACAGAGCATGCAGTGTGACTACGTCCTGGAAGTAGCCAGTGCAATGGTGTTTCTTGGTATTTTACAAGCTCTTGGCCATCTCTAGTAACGTGGAAAACAAGTTGATTTTTAGCATTGTTCTGATAAATGGTTCTGGATTTTTACGCTTTTAAATTTTACCGCATTTTTGAGAGTCTTCAAAATTCCAGATGGACTTATTTTGGGGCTAAATCGCACAAAGGGTCACATGTCGACTGTCAGTTCCTCTGACTTTTTTACTTTTGTGGGTATGTTCTATGCTGTGATGAAGTCCCAACTACTTCATTCAGAGCTGCAGTTTGGTGGTTAAAGTCCATGCAATGAAAGAGGGAGTCACAAAAACTTCATTGTAAAATGGGGTCTAAAAAACATTGTTTTAAGAAGGGGTTGCAGATGAAAAGTTTACGAGACTCTGACATAAGGAAAACCTTGTTAATATTTCTATGGATAGAGAGTGTAATGTATTGAGATGGACGTATGATTATTTCAAGGAGCAGATACAATAATTTTCTCCCATAAGATCGGCAAGTCAGCTTAGCTACTCGACTAGGAAATGCATCCCACGATAGGTTAACTCAATGACTGCATTCAGCTAATCAACAGTTGAAACAGAGCAAAGGTGTTTCAATGCTGTAGTTACATCTGCTGAATGAGGTGATGTATGCAAAGGAGCAAGAAGCAGCCATCGTCAGTCAGCTGTAAACGCTATTGTGACGTCAATATACCAAACACATTCCGAAATGGTGCTACCATATAAAAATACTCAATGGCTCCAGAACCGCCGAGTCTGCCAAACGCTGTCATCGGGATTGTCACATCTGTACTTCCCAAACATACGGCGGATCCGTAACTTTCAGAACCACTATACCGATTCGTGCCTTTGTATATTCTCAATTAGGATAGAATATGTTTTATTTATAAATTGTTTTGCCTATTTAGCCAATGAAATAGATAAAATCAAGGTTAAAGTCCAGATACGTAGACTGTCATGGCGGCTCATCTGATTCCAGCAAACAAAAGAAAGGAAACAGTGGGGATGCACGTTCTAACCTAACCTAACGTAACCTATTCTAATAAATTACCATAATTATTACCAATTAAATTATTAGAATAGGTTAGGTTAGGTTAGAACGTGCGTCCCCACTGTTTGCTGGAATCAGAGATGAGCCGCCATGACAGTCTACGTATCTGGACTTTAACCGAAGAGGTATATGAGCTGTTTATTTATTGACTTCTAATAAAGTTTGACACTTACTTTTTTGATATAAAAGCTTAACAGATCGAACAATAAACGTATATTTCGTTAATTGGTTTTTAGATTTAATGAGAAATCAACCTTTTAAATGGAGGTGACGTAAGGTCTCACGAACATCAAGACCAAACGACTTTTATAACTGCGAAAAATGGCATTTTTTAACTTATTTTAACGTTAATACACGTTTATTACGAATCTAAACAGTCTCAAATCGATTTATATACAAAATTCGACTTTAAACTTACCGATTTTATTCGCTAAATTGACAAAAAAAAGTCTGATTAATGGACATTTACTTCGTTACATCATCAAACAACATGGCGGCCACCATACAGACGATATTCGATAAGAACGTAATAATAATAATAATTAAAATTTATAAATCAAAGCTACAATATATTTATTAATAAATTTCTTGATACTTAATTAAATAATACATGTAACTTAATCATCATCATTTATGTATTTTTAAAATTGAAACAGACGATAAATGATATATCATAAAACAATACGGAGATGGTCGGAACAATATTTATAAATATTTAAAGTTTTACGCTTTCGATATATTTATTAATAAATTGTAGGAGATTTAATTAAATAAGATATATAAAATATTTATTTATTTATTTATTTAATATGATAAAGGTGAGAGACTGTAGTGATCGGGACGAGAGTTTGTCGCCATTTTGATTTAGAAGGTTAGGTGAGGAAGTGGACGAGGTAAACAAATTGTGAGTTTATTTTATTGCGAATTTATGTTATTTAGTTGAAGGAAATGTTATTAAAGCGAACGAATTCCGTTTATATTACGATTTTATTGTTTAAGAATGTTTTTGAGTGGATTATTTGACGAATGACCTTCGAGAGTTTACAAAGGCAGACGACCAGACGAATTGTTTCGATTTTAAGCACAAAAAAGTAGAGTTTTATGATTTTAAATAGCTTTTTTATTGCAATTTTTGCACTTATTACGCAATCTATTTGTATGGGAAGAAATTTAATACATTTTCAAATAAAATTAATGTTTTTTACAAAATAATTAAATGACCTTTCATAGATGGCTTCCTCATCCTGTAATTAGGTTGCATAATGTTCACTTTGCATAAAACAGACACGTGTTTACATGTTTGGGTTCTGTCCACTACGTCAATACGTTACTGTTATAGTGCTTGGGGATTTATCTCCGAATGACCTTACCAGAGCTGTAGACCATACACATAGGGTGCGTTTACTTTTTGCTAGCTTCCAAGCTCGCCGAGCTGACACCTAGCGCAGTCTGACGTCATACTAGCACGCTCGTAAAAGTATACACAGTAATGGACGCCGCCATCTTTGAACAAACTCCAAGCTCGTTGTAAATTCTCCGAGCACGCCGAGCGCGCTAGGAATGCTAGCAATGACATCACGGTGCGAAAAGTAAACACCGTGCTCATTGGTAGCTAACAAAAAGTATACAGGCTAAGCGCGCTAGGGGCGAGATCGGAGCTAAAAGTAAATGCACCCATAGGAGCAAAAAGTCAAGGGAATTTTATCTCTTGGTGAGATGCAGCCCCTGAAATTGGCCTACTTCAGGTTGCAGGCAATTGCAAGTTTTGTCACTCAGCTAAGACTATCGTGTTCATCTATTTAGCCTGTGCAACCTTTGCCAGCTTTGAGTGTTTGTGGAATACAGTCGACCCCCCTATAACGCTGTTGATTATTCCATTTTATATGAATTCCACGTTGTACGAGTCACTTAGATTTTACAAATACGTGAGCCGTTCACAGCCCGGCATACGTATTTGTAAAATCTAAGTGACTCGTACAACGTGGAATTCATATAAAATGGAATAATCAACAGCGTTATAGGGGGGTCGACTGTATTCCACAAACACTCAAAGCTGGCAAAGGTTGCACAGGCTAAATAGATGAACACNAAAAACAATTGATATCCAAAGAAAAACATTTGAGATGTAAAAAAATTACACAAAGTAAAAACTTATGACAATTTAGATTGCCTTCTAAATTGTCATAAGTTTTTACTTTGTGTAATTTTTTTACATCTCAGATTTTTTGTTTGAATATAAATAATATAATATAATATATAAATATAACATAAAATATAATTTTTTCAATGGCCTATAAAAATTTATAATCATAGATTCATTAATTTCTATTATGATTTTTAATGTATATCTAAATGGGATTTAGACATACATTTAGCTGTGACACCAAACTGACGGTTCCGGTACTTCAAAGAGTTTGGCTGTGGGAAACTTCTGCTCTTGGATATTTCGAGATTTTTAGCATAAATGTTATTATTTTATATAAGTGTTATATATTTTCTGAAAGCGTTTTGTACTCAAATTAAGAATCCGTGGAGGTTTTCTTTAATTTGGAGTTTCCGTTCAGAAGTTATATCTTTTTGTAAACATCGATTTTCCGAATTTGATTTACTGGACTCCCTGAACCAATCTTTCGGAACCTGGTACAGACAGTTTTTCGCACTTCATTCGTGAGTACAAGTTTAAAATTCTGAGGTTTCAGACCTAATATTTATGAAGATATTGGCCATTTCCGGTTATTTTTCGAATGCCAATAACTTCCTTCCAGTGGGCTATTTCCAAAAACTATTCGGGCAGTTCTTTTAGGACATTAAATGTAAACTATTGTGAAAATTTTGTTGTCACAGTCTTCATAGTTTTTGAATAATCGCAATTCTTAGCTTTTTTTTCCAATTCCCACTTTGGATCACCATGGCAACGGTCATTGACCTTTGATTCCATAGATTTCTAGAACATTCAACCGGAAGTAACGTATTTTTTCTGTTTTTAATCATATTTTTATAGGCATATGATATAGTTTTGGATAATATGGAATCTGTGACACAAAAATTTCATGACGCCGCTTATGGTATCATTGAGGAGATTAAGAAATATTCAAAGCAATACCGGAATGCTAGATTCGGCATTGAATGCCACCTTTCATATATAATAACGCAATTTACAAGAGTTATTGAACTGGCTGAAAATACTCTGCAAAACAATAATCTAATTGAAGAAACACTCTCTGGAATAGCTTCCAAAGCAGATTTAGCAGAACTTAGAGAAATACAAGCAAATGAAACTAAGAAACTTATGAAGGATATTCAGCAAACTATGCTCACCCAAAGGGATATTACATCTGATGGTTCTGTAGGTAGAAATGTTTCTAGTTTACCGTGTTATAGAGATGTTTTAAAGGGAGTAAAACAAACCAGTAATATAAATGAACCGCCTCCACCAGAATATACGGTTCTAGTCTATAGCGATAAGAAGGGAGCCTCTTGTGAAGAAACAAAGAGACAATTAACTGATAACCTGAATCCTGGCAAGTTAGGCGTAGGGATACGACGTATAAGAAATATTGGTAACGGAGGACTTGCAATAAATTTACAGCACAGAAATGAAGTTGATTACTTTAAAGAGAATGCTGAAAAAATCCCT
>NW_019385241.1:222577-231955 GCF_000671375.1 Centruroides sculpturatus | reverse complement strand
TAAATATATTTATTATTATTATAACTTCAATAGCTAAATTATATGAATCACATTGTCTGGTATGTGTAAAGACTTCCTATTCATGAAATATCATAAAAAATCTATACAAAATTAATGCAAATGTTATAAGTAAACTATAATTCTTCAATATTTCATGCATACCAAATGATGAAAATTATTTTCATTTTTATTGTTAAAAATGAAGATAATTTAATATATGTTACAGAAAGGCTCCAGAGCACATATCTGTTTTGTCTGGATCATGTTTTCTCATTGTATAGATATTAAGATTTATATTATTATTTACTTAATAAAAATTACTACAAGAAACAAAGCTGAGTCTATAATTTATAATTACATGCTAAATGAGACATAACATATAAACTACTTGTATTATTATTAGAGTATATACCAAATGAGGCTGAACATAACACAACAAAGTAAACAATAATAAATCAATTTCATTAAGTATAAATACCATTTACATATTTTAAAATGTGGTATTCAAGTATGCCACTACGGTAAGTAATAAAAGAATAATTACATGCTTAAACAGGCTTCTTTATTTATGTGTATGCTGTAAGTGCTGAAAATATCAGCTTACATTCTTTCCAATTATAAACTTTAAACTGACATAATGTAATTTTGATGGTTATATACATTTAAAATTGTATTCTGAAGTATTTTAAAGGATATTCTCTAATTTAGAACAGGATCAAGACTTTTAAACAAGTTTTAATCCTGAAAAATCATATAAAATCAAGCATCAAGGGATTTAAATTAGAAATACATATAAAGAATGGAGGTTGCCTATGATAAAATATATAAGTAAAGAATGTTAAATTTTGTATACTAACCAATTATCCCACTGGCAGGATTTTAACTGAGTGAGTGTCATCTGAGAAAATAGCAAAGATATTCTACACCTTTCCCATTTCAAGTAATTTAGCAAAATCAAAGCTTTCACCAATTACAGCATGTAAATTGGCTAATGTAAAACGACCTTAATTTCAATTAATAAACGAAACACAAACGTCAGTAAACATACGACACACTTTTAACATGAGGAAAAGAATTAAAGTTCTCTTCTACACGTGACCTCCACTTAGCAGGAGATGACGTCAAACAGGAAGTATTATCACTTCCTTTAAGTAAAAACATTATCTATGCGGTTTTTAAATTAATTTCTTAAATAAATTTCGAATTTATTAAGCTAATAAAAATGATAATTTGATCATTTATATATTTAAAAATATATATTTCATCGCAGTAAGAATAATAATGTATTAAAGAAATTGTATCTTCTAGCGATTCGTCTTCGCGATATCGCATCGCGTAGAGCTACGCGATTTCGCAACCATGAATAGGAAATGATTTGTAAAATGTAGATTTATATGTTTATATTATATCAAATTTAAGTATTTTTAACGGATGTGCAAGAAATACATTATTATTATTTATTGCATAAAGTAAGTAGTTCGCTTCGCGTCGCGTCGCAAAGAGGTCGCAGTTCGCGCGTCGCGTTTACTTAAAAATACAAATAATAATCATCTTGTAACATTGAAATGCGTTGTAACTGAATTGTTTAATAAATTTTGAGCCGAGTGGGACACATATATAATATAATATACGGAAAATAAGCGATAAAAATTAAGTACAGTATAGTACAACGTTACGCAACGCGGCGCGACATCGCAACAATGTGTGACAATGACAATGAAACTTAAATGAATTTATATTGCAATACGAATGTGTAATTATTTTACTATCATTCGTTCCATTATTTATTACTTTATCGTGTACAAAAATTGTTAAAAATATAGAATTTGTGTAATATTATAGGCCTAATTATACTCCCAAACTATAGAAAATTCTATGTAGGCCTGTTTAACCGACCTTTACTACTTCATATAACTGTTTACTCATCTATGAAAAAGTCTTCTAAATTTTTTCATAGATGAGTAAACAGCATATATAGAACTCATATAGATTTAATCGTGGGATAAGGAAAAGGTCATTGACCATGTATTAAAAAAGGAAGAGGAGGATAGTTTAAACCTTATATTCTATTGCAGCAGGTTTATAAATTACTGTACAGTATAATAAAAAAAGTAACTGTAATCAGCTTTATTTCATAAAAAAATAAAAGAAGATTTAAGTAACATTATATGTTACAGGGATATTTTAATTATGTCATATCAGATAAGAGAATTTTTGTAATCATTCCATAAAACCATTTAAAAAATGTATGTACAGTACTTTCCCAACTGAAAAAAAAAATTAATTTATAATTCTCTCGAAATAGAATATTTTCCTCAATTCTTATTAATTGAATAACAAAAATTTATATTATAGAATTATATATATATATACAGTATATATGTTCATAGAATTGATCATCATCATTTATGTATTTTCCGTGAGTTGTGAAATTATCTTGTGAATACTGTATTCCTAGAACATTTGACTTATTAATAGACGGAATTTTCGTTCATTTTTAATATCTTAACATGTGATTTTATTTGATTATGTTAAAATTCAATTTATTTTACGATATTTTATAATTGCAGGTAATA
Organism: Centruroides sculpturatus; assembly: GCF_000671375.1. Lineage (NCBI taxonomy): Eukaryota > Metazoa > Arthropoda > Arachnida > Scorpiones > Buthidae > Centruroides > Centruroides sculpturatus. Next base: position 229,379 of record NW_019385241.1, on the reverse strand, counting down.
AAATTTGGCATCAAAGTTACTTAAATTAATCTTTCTTGCGACCCTCGGTGGGCAAGTGAATAAAACCACCGAAAATAATTGGTTGTAGGTTAACGAGCAGGCCACGTGAAGTTCTCCGCGTTTCTTCACGTGTCTAACATCTGAATAGAGACAAATTGTCTGCAGAGAAAATCCTTCCGGAAGACATCCCCTCTTAGCAGATCGCTCATATGTTGCGTTGCCGTATCCATCGACCCATACTAAACAAATCTTTGGTGCCGTATATTAACTATGTAAATAGTTTTGGAGCCATTTTTAACCCCCCAAATTTGTATGCCACTAATATCACTAAAAAGTCCACGTAGACAATGCCCGGACCCCTCTCCCCATCGTGTACAATGATGTACTTTTCGTGACCCCTCTCCCCCTTAAATTGTACACGTAATTAATGGACTGCCCCTTTATTACAAAGGAAAAAGTGTCCTTTGTTTTGGAATAATTGAAACAACTTTTCCTGGTAATATAATATACTGTTTCTACATTTTTACGTAATTCGCAGATGATGTATAGTGTTTTTTTTATTTTTTATTCTTGTACTGATTAATGAATGTACAGTACTGTACATCTACGGTATTCTCAGTACAATATCATTCATCACAGTATCAATATCATTTCATTGATATGTTTGACATAGTTCTGTAGTTTCATAATTCAAAACTATAATATTATACGTCCATCCTCCTGATTTATGAATATAATATGATATTAAAACATTAACTAAAAACGCAAACTTTCTTAATCGATACTAAAACTACCATTGATTTAAATGGAAAAATTATAATGCGCTCCAGAATATGTTATTTAAAAAAATTAAATCATTTCTAAAATATACTGTTAAATGTTTTATCATTTATAAAATAAAAAATATATTTTTATTATCAAATTTTTATTTGATGGCCGAACGGCCGAGCGGCCGAGCGGTTAAGTTGGCAACTTGTTATATGGATTGGGAATCGAATCCGGACAGGTCGAAACAACTCCAGGATTTTTCGGAGGGGGAGGTGATCCGTCCGGATATGTTGGGCCCATTCCCCACCACCATTGTGGGCTTGCTTAAAATAGGTCCTCTTAGTAGAAGGCAAAATGTTTATCTAGCAACCCTTACTATTAGTACGTATGAAGCGATATTAGAGGTATTTGTAGTACATATTTGAATTGTTTTAATTAATGAGATATTCGAAAGATCTCGAATACTTTCTAGTGTTCGAGTATTCGCCCATCTCTAGAACTTAACTGTGCCCTTTAAATACTTTTCAAATTCTTCTAAATCGATATTGAACCCACTGGATAGTGTCTGAAGAAATCGCCATTTTTGAAGGTCAGAACAAAATCCAAAGAAATTCTCATAGAGATATTTTTCAAAATTGAGTAAACTTAAGTATTTTCAAAATATGTTCTCTCGCAGTAAGTCGAAATTCTGCGCGTAAAGGGTGAATTTTACCATAGTTTCTTTAAGATCTAAAACAATTATTTACGGGTCACAACCGAAAAAAATTCATATCATTCAANTAAAATAATGAATGAATGAATGAATGTGACACCAAACTGTCCAAGATGGTTGTACAGCACCACCACATCCCACTTTGGGGCTGTGTGGTGATGTTCAGGTGCTGTGAGGAATGGAATTTGGTGTACATTTGGGAGGCCCTCTTCACCACACTGCTGTCTCCTTGCAACTCTCCCACCTTTGAGTTGCCCGGAATTTGGATAAGTCTACACAAACAGCTAAAACACCTGCATTAGCTCTGTTTCTATATCCCTACCTTCTCTGCACAGTAAGGTGCATGCATGACAATGTTTTATTATTTTTAAACCTTTTGTTAAAAATGGCTAATTGCCGTTCCTGTTTTCTGCACTGTAAGATGCATGCGCGATGATGTTATGAAAATTTAAATTTAATATTCTAAGTTTTGTTATATTCTAAATGGCTAACACTGTTCTTGTTCTCTGCACAGTAAGGTGCATGTGCGTATTTTAAATCTAATACTTTATCTTTAAACTTGTTATGTTCTCAGCAGCTAATGCCATTTTTGTTCCAATTTAAAAACTTGTTTGAAAACCTATTTTATTCCAGTTCTGCCTAAAGACAATGTTTATAAATATATCGAAAGTGCTCGCAGGATTAAAACATTTCTTAAAATGTTCTGTAACGCCTCTNTACACCACCACCCCATCCCACTTTGGGGCTGTGTGGTGATGTTCAGGTGCTGTGAGGAATGGAATTTGGTGTACATTTGAGAGGTCCTCTTCACCACACTGCTGTCTCCTTGCAACTCTCTCACCCTTGAGTTGCCCGGGATTTGGATAAATCTATACAAACAGCTAAAACACCTGCATTAGCTCTGTTTCTATACCCCTACCTTCTCTGCACAGTAAGGTGCATGCATGACAATGTTTTATTATTTTTAAATCTTTTGTTAAAAATGGCTAATTGCCGTTCCTGTTTTCTGCACTGTAAGATGCATGCACGATGATGTTATGCAAATTTAAATCTAATATTCTAAGTTTTGTTATATTCTAAATGGCTAACACTGTTCTTGTTCTCTGTGCAGTAAGATGCATGTGCGACACTATTACGTGTATTTTAAATCTAATACTTTATCTTTAAACTTGTTATGTTCTCAGCGGCTAATGCCATTTTTGTTCCAATTTAAAAACTTGTTTGAAAACCTATTTTATTCCAGTTCTGCCTAAAGACAATGTTTATAAATATATCGAAAGTGCTCGCAGGATTAAAACATTTCTTAAAATGTTCTGTAACGCCTCTTTATGTGAATTTTTCTCTTGAATCAGTTTGGCGTGACATCCACTCTATGTATTTAAGTTAATTAACAAAATGTTTAATTTACTTACAACAAAATTTAATCATTAAAACAACTAATATTCAATATGATGTATATATACATACTGAGTTTTCATAAGAATTACAGGTCTCCGATTAATTTTAATGCCATAGCGTGGGGCATTATGCACCCCAAGCTTGCCACTTCTGAAGATTTCAGAATTTCATTAGCTTTTCATTCTAGAAATAAAACATTTTGAAAGATTTGAAGTTTTTTGCTCTCAACAATATCAAAATGTCATCTCCTATTCTTTAATGTTTTAGTATATAACCCAAAAGCTGACCATCATGTTGAGTAAATTACAGAAAGAATAAGCCTCAATTTTAGGAGTTTGAGAATGTAAAATTTTTTTGCCAAATTCCAGAAGTCATCCAATGAGTCCGGGAGAATTGGCAACATCTTCTCCACAAATCCCAAAATTACAAGATGCCAACTCATCCTCTCTATACTACATGTGAACAGTTATATGTACATAGTCATCTGTGTTTTAGATATGTACGAGGCGTGTTCAAATGAAAGTGATTCAAAGCATCACATGCAAACAGTTTTCAATGTATTTTCGTGAAACAAATGCAATAGTGAAGGCTTATGTGCCATGCATGCACGTGCACAACCAGATTTGTGATAACTTCATTCATAAAGACGTGGCATTCATTTAAAAATGGCTGGTATGAATGCAACTGCGTCCAAAACGGATCAGAGAGCTGTAATTAAGTTTTTAACACTGAAAGGGTTTAAGCCGGTGGATATTCATCGCAGAACGCTGGCTGTGTACGGGAAAAGGGGGGGGCCAAACCCAACGGGAAAAAGGGGGCCAAAAAGGTTAACCAAAACAAAAAAAGAAAAGCCCCAGCCCGGGCAAGCAAAAAAAAGTGGGAAACAAAAACCGAATAACGAAAATGAAAACGCAAACAAAGGAAAACCAACGCCAAAAAATTGGGAACGCCCAAAAGAAGTAAAAGGTTCCAACGGAAACGGTCAACAATACTGTCACTAACATTCTGAAGTATCAAAAAGTTTGTTGCCAATGGGTACCCCGCAACAAACTTCTGTCTGAACACCACAAGAAACAGCGAATGGGCCTAAGTTTACAGTATTTGTTGCGCTACAGGGATGACGGTGATGACTTTCTGGGATGAAACCTGGTGTCACCACTTCCAACTGGAAGGGAAGTCCGTCAGCATGCAATGGAAACATCCCAGCTCACCTAGGCCCCAAAAATTCAAAACTCAGAAGTCAGGCGGAAAGGTGATGTTGACAGCATTTTTTGACATGCAGGGACCCCTATTACTGGAGTTTAAGGAGCTGAATGTCTCCATCAATGCCCAACGGTACACCCAAACACTTGATAAGCTGCATAAGACTATCAAAAACAAACATCCTCATATGCTGTCGTCAGGTGTCATCATTCTGCACGACAATGCAAGGCCACATGTCGCCAAGGTGTGTGTCGAGGCACTGGCCCATAAAAAGTGGGAAGTCCTGGAACATCCAGCTTACAGTCCAGATCTGTCGCCTTGCAACTATCACATCTTTGGACTGCTGAAGAAAAGTCTAATGGGTCAACGATTTCACTCTGACGATGACATAAAGGCTGCAGTTCTGAACTGGTTCCATGATCAACCGACATCGTTCTTCACAGACGGAATTCGTAACCTTCCTAAGCAATGGGACGCCTGCCTAAACGCCATGGGTGATTTCTTTTAACAAACTTTGTATGCATTTCACTCATTAAATATTGTTTTTTCTATCTATGTATCTGTCTCATTTCTGTCCCTATGCATCTCATGGATACACACCTTAAATCACTTTCATTTGAACACCCCTTATATGTGTATGAATGAAGTTATTCCACATGAATCATATAAAAATCAAAGTGTTTACCAGAAATTAAAGTTTATTAAGAGCACACAGGAAAATTCTATTCAGTAAATGATGCTACTGAAGGTTATCAATTGAATTGTACTTAATAATTTAGGCTATATAAATAGCAAATCATCTCAGCCAAGTATACCTTTACATGTATGAACAGATTTATCAAGTAATTCTACTATCATTGCTTTTTGAATGATTTCATGATGATTTCTGACTCAAAGATGGACAAAAAGACAAAAACAATCAATATTTACAAATGACTAATTTGAATAATATAGGAAAAAACATTCACAAATAAGCAAATATTTTTTAGATATATTTCCTACAAGTAAACTTGCAAATACATAGAATTTCTTATTATATCAAAAGACTGTCACTAAAAGTTCATTTTACTACTGAATGTAATGATTTTATGCCAAATAACATTTCATAATTATACATTTTTTTCTTTCTGAATTAATATTGTGATAGGAAACTGATACTAATCAGATAAAAATATGAATCTGAAGTCTTTAATATAAAAAAAAGTTTTTTTTTCTTTTAAACTTTTTAATAATTTTATTTTATTTAAAGAATTTTACAATTTCTTAAATAAAAATTTCCTGAAAGTTGCATGATAATGACATTGCGAAAGTTAGTTAGAAATATTAAATTTAAGTATGTGATATAAAATTAAAACTACTGTACATAAAAAAAATAAAACTGATTTATATATTTATCATGGAAGTCATACCAAGTATAGCAATAATTTGATAACAACAATATGTGTTATTATTGAAAATTCCTATTTCCTTTTTGTCAAATAATATAAAACAGCTTATATCTTGAAAGCGTTCTCTGTCTTATTTAGTTTTAATATTTAAAAATGTATTATAAATTATACTGAAAGATATTTAAATTAAGAAACAATACAAACAATTACTGGATAATTATTTGTAAAGACTTAAGATATATTATAATAATAGAAGAATAAAAATTTGTAAATTAGTTTAATTGTTGCTTAGCCATAATCATACAAAACCACTAATATTATGATGGGATATAAATTATAATGAACTATTCTTTCCATTTAATCAAGTGGAAAAACTAATTAAACAAAAAAAATTTATCTAATGGTCTACAAGTTTAATTAAAATTTAAAAAAGTCGATTAACAGATTAATAAACAATAATTGTTGCAATTATTAATAAATAAACTAATTGAATGCAATAATTTTATCTTACTTTATCAAATATTAAATTAGTATATTTGTTAATAAATATAAATTTCTTTCTTTATATATATGTTTGCAATAATTTTATTTACTAATCAAGTGATTTTATAATTTAAACAATAATATATTATAAAATGTTTATCTGCTTTTAAAATAATGTTTAAAAAATAATAAATTAGGATATTCTTCTATTCATAGACCTATTTTTCATACAAAACAATTCAAAAAAAGAAAGAAATTTAATATATACTTTAACCCAATTAAAATAAGTGCAGTATTAACTTTCACTGAATTTAAAAAATATATTCCTTTAAAATTAATAAAATAATCTAAAGGAGATTTACAAAACGACCAATAAATTTTTTAAAACAAATAATATTTATATAAACATTTAATTCATTGAAATATGTTAAAATAGTATGTTAAAGCAAGCAATATTTTTTACATAGATTAATAGAAAATGTTTAAAATGCATATTCATTGTAAGCTTCTTTAGATGAATGACAAAGAATTTTATTTGATTTATTATTTTGAAACACTTTTACTAACATTTTCTTTTCATTAATCAAATTTCATTATAAAAAATCAAAATATTCTAATAATTATTTTTATAATTACATATTATTTATAAACTTTATTTTACAATAAACTTAAATTAAATAAACTTTAATTTATATATACAGTAGAACCTCGAAAACTCGGCTCTCGATAACCCGGCACTCCGGATAACTCGGCCACACCCTAACAGGGCAAAAAAATCCTTAGTTAATTAATTTTCATTATAGACAGCTTTATAAAAGTATAAAAGCTCTCATAAAGTATTTTTCTGAGG
>NW_019385241.1:166865-215495 GCF_000671375.1 Centruroides sculpturatus | reverse complement strand
CTTGCGTTAATACATTTTTCTTCAAGTTTGCTTCTATAGATTTCTATCTTTTCAGCTGTTCTTGCCAAAGCCGGCGAGTGTATCTGTTTCAGGATTTCGGCTTTATCCCAATGTACCAATGAACCTTCTGCCTGCGCCATCTGGGCCAATACTGTCGCATTAGAACCTTTTCTAATATCATATTTGTGTTCTTTGATCCTTAAACCTAGGTTTCTAGTTGTAACCCCTACATATTCTTTCTTAATTCCTAAAAGCTGGTTCTCGTAGGGAATCTTGTACACACCCGCCTTCTGAAAATATGTATGGTATGATCGTTGCGTGAAAACTGGAGTGTGGCTTATTCCCATTACATCACGATTTTTCACGTAATAATATGAATGTTCCTAGACGGTATCCAACATATTATTAGTGGTAATGGCGATGACCCATCTTTTTTCCTAATCTGAAAATTTCCGATTTAAAAAATGTTCAGCTATTTTCTAAAAATCTCCTCTGTGTGAAGTGTGTAATCCATTGATATGTTGATAAACTTGTAACCGGCTCGCTTCAGGGGAGCAGGGAGAGACTGTGAGGAAGGATAAACGGGTGTAGAATTTCCAGAAATCCTGAAGTTCCAAACAGTAATTTGGTTCGCACTAAAAGTCTTTTCCGATTTTTGACGTACTCTAGTGTCTGTGACCAATCTTTGGTTTATATTTAGCCACAGTTTTACAAAAGCAGTGGTGGCGGTGTGCCACGGCAAAGCCCTTGTACTTTATGAACATCTATGTTGAATTTTAGATTACCTCGGCCAAAATAACAAAATTACTTCTCACACATTTTGATTTACGAAGCCTAAATTTTATTTATTTATTTTTTTTAGTAACTTCAGTCGTACGGATACAATAATAAAGTCTACGTATTCAATTAAGATATTCGTGTGATTGAAGTTTGTTTTATTAAATTACGGCAACGCAACAATTGGGCAATCTGACTAGGGGGATGCCTTCCGGAAGGTCTTTTTAAGGGTAACTGGCCCCAATTGAGGCGTTAGACTTGGAGAAAACCCGGAAAATTCCACGTGGCCAGCCTGTCCTGGCAAGGCGCAAACCCACGAACGAACTGCGTTCAGGAAACAGAACCGCTTGGCCACTGGTAAGCCGTGATTGAAGTTAGTAAAAAAAAAAAAAGCCAAAATTTAAGCTTAGTAAATCAAAATAAACTAATAACGGAAACGATTAACCAAAGTACTTCTTACACAGTTTATTTTTATGCTGAATACGAAAATATAGATTATTTTGGCCATTAAGCCTTTTTGCAGATATTGTGCCACTAAGTTGCGCTTTGCCCATACAAAACTCCATAGACTGTGGCGCCTCCACAGGCAGTGGCGATTCAAACTCGGGGCGCCGTTTGTCTCCCGTAGCACTTTTTAATTTACTACTACTCCCAGAAAGTATAGCGTCTCAATGTCTTAATTCTTCTTCTAGTATATTGATTGTCACAAAATCAGATACATGTTCAACAGTTAATTAAAGCGTTTATTTTTGTACATATTGCATTCATTAAACAGGAAACTCAAAGCTTCTGCGCTACTAATTGCTATAACGTTAACTATTTCTCTAGCTTTGTTTCAGGAACTGATACAATATTTTCCCTCCATATTGTTATTTACAAAATCTCGGATCATTTATATTATTTTGAATTTCAAAACTTCATTTTTACCGATGTAATTTGCTTTCGCCTCCCATCTACAGGGATGTTAATTCTTCATAACGCCAAGTGAATTAAATCTTTCTTAAATTAACTTTAATACATTTAATATATTGATCTTGAGATGTTTATTTATATGTTAAAAATGTAGGAAAATACACTGACTTACTTTAACAAATATTTCATAAAATATCATTTTAGAAACGTTAAATTATTATTAAAGCTTAAAACTAATTAAAATTTAACTATTACATATTTAGTATCACAGATTCATTAATTTAGTAAATTATTTATTCTGAATTATTCTTCCTAAACAAAATAGAACTTTGATGGCTAGATTAAAAAAAAACTTTACTGTTTTACCTGAATGACAATACGTGGTAAAATAGTTTATATATTAGTCAATACATTTCCCAACATAAGATATCAGGAGAGCATCTTCAATTCTACGAATTGAGAAAGTAGATGTTATCTTTCATGACTTGTATGATGCAAATCGATTTTTAGTTTAAAAAATGTACGAATTCTATTTCGCTATGAAAGAGGAATGAATATTATTTCAAATATTTGAAGTAAATCATATGGTTGAATAAAGATTTATTAAAATGTGTGAAGTAATCACTGCTACTAGTGGGTCAGCTCTGTCACAACCAAGGAATTTGCACGGATCAGACAATCGAAAATTGGTGACTTGTAATGGACATACAAAAACTTTCAACCGCAAGAATATAAATATATCGGTAATCAGTCTCTATTAATCGTGTTGAAACAATAAATGTAATCGGAAAGACGGGTGAAAACTTCTTTGGACAGACAAGTGAGTTGGGTTTGGGCATCAGATGGGAGAGTCGTCTCGTTTTTGCTGCTCCCCATGAACCAACCGAGTGTTATGTTCAAGTGAACAATCATGATCAATTGTCCTCACTGATTGCAATCAATTCCTTTCATCATCCTCCAAATTATCTCTTAATGTTCATTTCTAGAGATGACTTTCTAGTGTTATCAACTTGATACAGTAACTGCAGATGAAGGTGATGCAATGCCACACAATTAGTAACAGAAATTCCAAAAGCAAATTTCCATTACCATCAATAAACGTGCTAAGCCCAGTTACTTAAATTTCATGACGTGCTGCAATTACACTGTTTTTGATAATGCTTCACACATTTCTATAGTCTATGGAATTCTCTGGTTATATTTGTTTGGACTTCCTTGCTCTCTTAAGACCTAAAAGTGACACTATCCAGGATTCTTATTTTTACTTTCTAGCATAAGGATTTCTTGGCAAATTATTATTAATTAATGAAGCTTCAGAAATCTCTTCTTTTTATTTGTGACAATAGTGTGTTTCTTTTCTTTATTCATTAATGAATATTTCTGTATAGTCTGCCTAGAATGTGACGACAACTTGATTTACCAAGCTGCCACTTCATTGTGGTATAGCCTAACCTACGACATGCTTAAAAAAAAGGTCCTCGCAGTAAGCACTCCGGAAATTCCCGAGGTTTCTCGGATTCAATCCCGGATTTCCATAGTATTAGTCTGACGCTTTAACCATGTCAAAAAGGCGACCGTATGACCGAGCGGTCGTGGTAGCCTACCGCTCTGGGAGACCCGGGTTCGAATCCGAACGGGTCGAAAAATCCCCCAGAAATTTTTCAGGGGGTGGTCCGTTCGGATATGTCCAACCCCTACCCTCACCTCCCGGAAGCCCCATCGTGGCCTGGCCGAACCCATAATGGGCTTGCAAAAAGAGGTCCCCCTAGTGCCCACAGGGCGGAGAGTTAAAAAAAAAAAAGTCAAAATTCGACCCACTGCCGTCAATTATTTTTGATTTCGAAATGAAAACGCTCAAAACGTTAACAGTTCCATAAAACGACGTCTTTTGTTCACTCAATAAAAAGAAAAATAATTCGTTCAACAATCATAGATATTTCTATTGTTCTAAAACAATTCGCGTCGCATAACGACTCGTCCAAGTAGATAAATTCGTCAATTTTGGAAAAAAATCGGAGCTCTCTTCTGTTGTTTTCCGAAAAGCGATGAATTATGGAGAAGATTTCGGACATAATGACCGAGCTGACGCGTTAAGCGGTGACAATTTCCATCTGAATCGATTTCCAGATTATCGAGAAATACATTTCCAATACGAAGTTCTGAATGCGGAACAAATTATGGAGGACATGAACGAGTGCATCTCCGAGGTGAACTGTATAACTCGAATTCGACCCGTAATCACTCGAATACTTCTCAATCATCTTCGATGGGACAAAGATAAACTATACAACATCTTTTTCGAGGGAGATAAACAAAAACTATATGAAGAAACCAAGGTTTTCGATTACAGTCACAGTTCACCTGTTCGAAAACAGAAGTTCCATCCTAGTTCACCACTTTCAACCTGCTTGATATGTTATGGCGATTATTCCGATTCCGAAATGGAAGAATCCGAATGCGGCCACAAATTCTGTTTGAACTGTTGGGAAGAATATCTGAGAACCAAAATACTAGCAGGGATGGCGGAAACGATCCGATGTGCCGGTCACCGATGCAATTCGTTAATAGACGACGACATGGTCCTCAAACTTTCGAGGGATATCAAGGTAAAAGAAAGATATCAGTACATGATTGCCGATTGCTTCGTGGAATGCAACCGCTTACTGAAATGGTGCCCTAGACCCGAATGCACCAACGCCATTAAAGTTCAGTACGTCGATTCGCAACCGGTCACGTGTACCTGTGGACACACATTTTGCTTTTCTTGCACCGAAGCCTGGCACGAGCCGGTCACTTGCGACCTGCTTCGGAAGTGGCAGAAGAAATGCGAAGACGACAGGCACACATCCAATTGGATCTCCAGCAACACCAAAGAGTGCCCCAAATGCAATGCCGTTATAGAAAAAGATGGCGGATGCAACCACATCGTATGCAAGAACCAGAACTGTAAAACTGAATTCTGTTGGACCTGCCTCGGACCGTGGGAACCACACGGTTCATCATGGTACAAATGCAATCGTTACGACGACGAAGTGGCGAAAACGGCCAGGAATGCTTTGGAGAAATCTCGAATGGGCTTGAAGAGATACCTGTTCCATTACAACCGTTACAACAATCACATGCAGAAAGTCAAACTGGAACAGAAATTACACCAGTCGATCGCCGAGAAAATGGAAGAAACGAAGGAAAGTATAACATTTATAGAAATGCGATTCTTGAAAGCAGCAGTGGACGTCCTTTACAAGTGTCGCCGCACTTTGATGTACACGTACGTTTTCGCTTACTACTTAAAGGAAAACAACCAAAGCCAAATATTCAAGGAAAATCAGAACGACTTGGAAATAGCCACCGAGAAACTATCCGAATATTTGGAAAAGAATTTGAGAGAAAATGTCATCTGTGAAGATCTCAAGAAACTCAAACTGGAAACACAAGACAAATCTCGGTACTGCGAAAAAAGACGAAAGGTGCTGATAGAACACGTTCACGAAGGTTACAAGAAGAAATGGTGGGAACGCTTCGAATGAAATTGCTTGCAGACTTTCGACATTTTTAATCAATTTCGTAGATTCTACGCTGAAAATATAATGGAAAAGCTTGCTTAACGAAAGAGCATTAAACCTTTTATAACTGTATTATCCTAAATCTTTACCAATAAATATTGATTTGGGTAAAATTCTTTTGTCGTTCTTGCTCTTTGTTGCATAATATAAATTGAGATTTATAAATCTGGTACTTTTTAAAAGTTTTGATTGAAGCAGAGCGTTAGCGAAGCCTCTTCTATATGGCTTCCAGAATTATGTTCGTTCTCAAAATTCGAAAGGATTTTGATAAAATGTTTCCATTTTCCATTAATTGCAAGGAGGAATTCTAAAATTATTTTTAAAAATCGGGGTTCATGATTCCTTTTTCGAGATACAATGGGGTCAGTGATAATGTTCTCTGACGCGATTCAGCGCGTATAACGGAAAATGGGCATGAAAACCAAACAAAACATAACAAATCATTCGACACTGATTGCTTTGTTCTTGGATCTCCTTTTTCTTTCCGGATCCACCTCAATTCTATCTTGATATAACAAACTTTCTTGATATCCTAGTAGATAAACAAATTATGGGGAGGAACGAAACAATGATTTCACTTAAACAAAAGCACTCGTCAGTCATGGTCTCTATACGTATATGTCAGCTGAACTATTCCTTCAATCTTAGCAGAAATCATTCACAATCCAGCATTTTCTATATTGAGAGCAATTTTAGTAGTAACAGAATTATAAGATAAAATTCTCTTTTCTTCAATGTTTCAAAGCAAACGATCATTTTTATTCTAGATTAGGTACTATAATATCATGCTTGTNCATAACACAACAAAGTAAACAATAATAAATCAATTTCATTAAGTATAAATACCATTTACACATTTTAAAATGTGGTATTCAAGTATGCCACTACGGTAAGTAATAAAAGAATAATTACATGCTTAAACAGGCTTCTTTATTTATGTGTATGCTGTAAGTGCTGAAAATATCAGCTTACATTCTTTCCAATTATAAACTTTAAACTGACATAATGTAATTTTGATGGTTATATACATTTAAAATTGTATTCTGAAGTATTTTAAAGGATATTCTCTAATTTAGAACAGGATCAAGACTTTTAAACAAGTTTTAATCCTGAAAAATCATATAAAATCAAGCATCAAGGGATTTAAATTAAAAATACATATAAAGAATGGAGGTTGCCTATGATAAAATATATAAGTAAAGAATGTTAAATTTTGTATACTAACCAATTATCCCACTGGCAGGATTTTAACTGAGTGAGTGTCATCTGAGAAAATAGCAAAGATATTCTACACCTTTCCCATTTCAAGTAATTTAGCAAAATCAAAGCTTTCACCAATTACAGCATATAAATTGGCTAATGTAAAACGACCTTAATTTCAATTAATAAACGAAACACAAACGTCAGTAAACATACGACACACTTTTAACATGAGGAAAAGAATTAAAGTTCTCTTCTACACGTGACCTCCACTTAGCAGGAGATGACGTCAAACAGGAAGTATTATCACTTCCTTTAAGTAAAAACATTATCTATGCGGTTTTTAAATTAATTTCTTAAATAAATTTCGAATTTATTAAGCTAATAAAAATGATAATTTGATCATTTATATATTAAAAAATATATATTTCATCGCAGTAAGAATAATAATGTATTAAAGAAATTGTATCTTCTAGCGATTCGTCTTCGCGATATCGCATCGCGTAGAGCTACGCGATTTCGCAACCATGAATAGGAAATGATTTGTAAAATGTAGATTTATATGTTTATATTATATCAAATTTAAGTATTTTTAACGGATGTGCAAGAAATACATTATTATTATTTATTGCATAAAGTAAGTAGTTCGCTTCGCGTCGCGTCGCAAAGAGGTCGCAGTTCGTGCGTCGCGTTTACTTAAAAATACAAATAATAATCATCTTGTAACATTGAAATGCGTTGTAACTGAATTGTTTAATAAATTTTGAGCCGAGTGGGACACATATATAATATAATATACGGAAAATAAGCGATAAAAATTAAGTACAGTATAGTACAACGTTACGCAACGCGGCGCGACATCGCAACAATGTGTGACAATGACAATGAAACTTAAATGAATTTATATTGCAATACGAATGTGTAATTATTTTACTATCATTCGTTCCATTATTTATTACTTTATCGTGTACAAAAATTGTTAAAAATATAGAATTTGTGTAATATTATAGGCCTAATTATACTCCCAAACTATAGAAAATTCTATGTAGGCCTGTTTAACCGACCTTTACTACTTCATATAACTGTTTACTCATCTATGAAAAAGTCTTCTAAATTTTTTCATAGATGAGTAAACAGCATATATAGAACTCATAGATTTAATCGTGGGATAAGGAAAAGGTCATTGACCATGTATTAAAAAAGGAAGAGGAGGATAGTTTAAACCTTATATTCTATTGCAGCAGGTTTATAAATTACTGTACAGTATAATAAAAAAAGTAACTGTAATCAGCTTTATTTCATAAAAAAATAAAAGAAGATTTAAGTAACATTATATGTCACAGGGATATTTTAATTATGTCATATCAGATAAGAGAATTTTTGTAATCATTCCATAAAACCATTTAAAAAATGTATGTACAGTACTTTCCCAACTGAAAAAAAAAAAAATTAATTTATAATTCTCTCGAAATAGAATATTTTCCTCAATTCTTATTAATTGAATAACAAAAATTTATATTATAGAATTATATATATATATACAGTATATATGTTCATAGAATTGATCATCATCATTTATGTATTTTCCGTGAGTTGTGAAATTATCTTGTGAATACTGTATTCCTAGAACATTTGACTTATTAATAGACGGAATTTTCGTTCATTTTTAATATCTTAACATGTGATTTTATTTGATTATGTTAAAATTCAATTTATTTTACGATATTTTATAATTGCAGGTAATAAAATTTGGCATCAAAGTTACTTAAATTAATCTTTCTTGCGACCCTCGGTGGGCAAGTGAATAAAACCACCGAAAATAATTGGTTGTAGGTTAACGAGCAGGCCACGTGAAGTTCTCCGCGTTTCTTCACGTGTCTAACATCTGAATAGAGACAAATTGTCTGCAGAGAAAATCCTTCCGGAAGACATCCCCTCTTAGCAGATCGCTCATATGTTGCGTTGCCGTATCCATCGACCCATACTAAACAAATCTTTGGTGCCGTATATTAACTATGTAAATAGTTTTGGAGCCATTTTTAACCCCCCAAATTTGTATGCCACTAATATCACTAAAAAGTCCACGTAGACAATGCCCGGACCCCTCTCCCCATCGTGTACAATGATGTACTTTTCGTGACCCCTCTCCTCCTTAAATTGTACACGTAATTAATGGACTGCCCCTTTATTACAAAGGAAAAAGTGTCCTTTGTTTTGGAATAATTGAAACAACTTTTCCTGGTAATATAATATACTGTTTCTACATTTTTACGTAATTCGCAGATGATGTATAGTGTTTTTTTTATTTTTTATTCTTGTACTGATTAATGAATGTACAGTACTGTACATCTACGGTATTCTCAGTACAATATCATTCATCACAGTATCAATATCATTTCATTGATATGTTTGACATAGTTCTGTAGTTTCATAATTCAAAACTATAATATTATACGTCCATCCTCCTGATTTATGAATATAATATATTAAAACATTAACTAAAAACGCAAACTTTCTTAATCGATACTAAAACTACCATTGATTTAAATGGAAAAATTATAATGCGCTCCAGAATATGTTATTTAAAAAAATTAAATCATTTCTAAAATATACTGTTAAATGTTTTATCATTTATAAAATAAAAAATATATTTTTATTATCAAATTTTTATTTGATGGCCGAACGGCCGAGCGGTTAAGTTGGCAACTTGTTATATGGATTGGGAATCGAATCCGGACAGGTCGAAACAACTCCAGGATTTTTCGGGGGGGGGAGGTGATCCGTCCGGATATGTTGGGCCCATTCCCCACCACCATTGTGGGCTTGCTTAAAATAGGTCCTCTTAGTAGAAGGCAAAATGTTTATCTAGCAACCCTTACTATTAGTACGTATGACGCGATATTAGAGGTATTTGTAGTACATATTTGAATTGTTTTAATTAATTAGATATTCGAAAGATCTCGAATACTTTCTAGTGTTCGAGTATTCGCCCATCTCTAGAACTTAACTGTGCCCTTTAAATACTTTTCAAATTCTTCTAAATCGATATTGAACCCACTGGATAGTGTCTGAAGAAATCGCCATTTTTGAAGGTCAGAACAAAATCCAAAGAAATTCTCATAGAGATATTTTTCAAAATTGAGTAAACTTAAGTATTTTCAAAATATGTTCTCTCGCAGTAAGTCGAAATTCTGCGCGTAAAGGGTGAATTTTACCATAGTTTCTTTAAGATCTAAAACAATTATTTACGGGTCACAACCGAAAAAAATTCATATCATTCAAAATTGTAAGTAAACGGGCATGATTTATTATTAATTAAATTATAGAAAAATGTATCTATTATGTATAGTAAAAAACCAGAAATTATACTATTGACCATTCTTTTTTTTTAAACTCGTTAAGTTCAAATAAAGAAAATCTGGATAAATATTTTAAATATATAATCAACACCTTATCCTTCGCTGAGAGATTATTTTTATTAAAACAAACGTTTTCGATCCATTCATTGGATCATCTTCAGGTTAAATAGAACACTTCATAAATAGAACAACACGTTTAAATATTCAAAAATACAAATAAACCGATAACATAAAAATAAATAATACTTGTAAATAATACAAATATTCAAAATAAATAACATAATACCAATACTAAATATTAATACCGTCTGCCTAACTATATAGAGTTTACTATGTATCATACTAAATTTCATGCGCTTTTTGTAAGCTTTTAACCGCAAACTTCCAAGCGGAAGGAAGACCCTCCGCATCTCTTGCGTTAATACATTTTTCTTCAAGTTTGCTTCTATAGATTTCTATCTTTTCAGCTGTTCTTGCCAATGCCGGCGAGTGTATCTGTTTCAGGATTTCGGCTTTATCCCAATGTACCAATGAACCTTCTGCCTGCGCCATCTGGGCCAATACTGTCGCATTAGAACCTTTTCTAATATCATATTTGTGTTCTTTGATCCTTAAACCTAGGTTTCTAGTTGTAACCCCTACATATTCTTTCTTAATTCCTAAAAGCTGGTTCTCGTAGGGAATCTTGTACACACCCGCCTTCTGAAAATATGTATGGTATGATCGTTGCGTGAAAACTGGAGTGTGGCTTATTCCCATTACATCACGATTTTTCACGTAATAATATGAATGTTCCTAGACGGTATCCAACATATTATTAGTGGTAATGGCGATGACCCATCTTTTTTCCTAATCTGAAAATTTCCGATTTAAAAAATGTTCAGCTATTTTCTAAAAATCTCCTCTGTGTGAAGTGTGTAATCCATTGATATGTTGATAAACTTGTAACAGGCTCGCTTCAGGGGAGCAGGGAGAGACTGTGAGGAAGGATAAACGGGTGTAGAATTTCCAGAAATCCTGAAGTTCCAAACAGTAATTTGGTTCGCACTAAAAGTCTTTTCCGATTTTTGACGTACTATAGTGTCTGTGACCAATCTTTGGTTTATATTTAGCCACAGTTTTACAAAAGCAGTGGTGGCGGTGTGCCACGGCAAAGCCCTTGTACTTTATGAACATCTATGTTGAATTTTAGATTACCTCGGCCAAAATAACAAAATTACTTCTCACACATTTTGATTTACGAAGCCTAAATTTTATTTATTTATTTTTTTTAGTAACTTCAGTCGTACGGATACAATAATAAAGTCTACGTATTCAATTAAGATATTCGTGTGATTGAAGTTTGTTTTATTAAATTACGGCAACGCAACAATTGGGCAATCTGACTAGGGGGATGCCTTCCGGGAGGTCTTTTTAAGGGTAACTGGCCCCAATTGAGGCGTTAGACTTGGAGAAAACCCGGAAAATTCCACGTGGCCAGCCTGTCCTGGCAAGGCGCAAACCCACGAACGAACTGCGTTCAGGAAACAGAACCGCTTGGCCACTGGTAAGCCGTGATTGAAGTTAGTAAAAAAAAAGCCAAAATTTAAGCTTAGTAAATCAAAATAAACTAATAACGGAAACGATTAACCAAAGTACTTCTTACACAGTTTATTTTTATGCTGAATACGAAAATATAGATTATTTTGGCCATTAAGCCTTTTTGCAGATATTGTGCCACTAAGTTGCGCTTTGCCCATACAAAACTCCATAGACTGTGGCGCCTCCACAGGCAGTGGCGATTCAAACTCGGGGCGCCGTTTGTCTCCCGTAGCACTTTTTAATTTACTACTACTCCCAGAAAGTATAGCGTCTCAATGTCTTAATTCTTCTTCTAGTATATTGATTGTCACAAAATCAGATACATGTTCAACAGTTAATTAAAGCGTTTATTTTTGTACATATTGCATTCATTAAACAGGAAACTCAAAGCTTCTGCGCTACTAATTGCTATAACGTTAACTATTTCTCTAGCTTTGTTTCAGGAACTGATACAATATTTTCCCTCCATATTGTTATTTACAAAATCTCGGATCATTTATATTATTTTGAATTTCAAAACTTCATTTTTACCGATGTAATTTGCTTTCGCCTCCCATCTACAGGGATGTTAATTCTTCATAACGCCAGGTGAATTAAATCTTTCTTAAATTAACTTTAATACATTTAATATATTGATCTTGAGATGTTTATTTATATGTTAAAAATGTAGGAAAATACACTGACTTACTTTAACAAATATTTCATAAAATATCGTTTTAGAAACGTTAAATTATTATTAAAGCTTAAAACTAATTAAAATTTAACTATTACATATTTAGTATCACAGATTCATTAATTTAGTAAATTATTTATTCTGAATTATTCTTCCTAAACAAAATAGAACTTTGATGGCTAGATTAAAAAAAAACTTTACTGTTTTACCTGAATGACAATACGTGGTAAAATAGTTTATATATTAGTCAATACATTTCCCAACATAAGATATCAGGAGAGCATCTTCAATTCTACGAATTGAGAAAGTAGATGTTATCTTTCATGACTTGTATGATGCAAATCGATTTTTAGTTTAAAAAATGTACGAATTCTATTTCGCTATGAAAGAGGAATGAATATTATTTCAAATATTTGAAGTAAATCATATGGTTGAATAAAGATTTATTAAAATGTGTGAAGTAATCACTGCTACTAGTGGGTCAGCTCTGTCACAACCAAGGAATTTGCACGGATCAGACAATCGAAAATTGGTGACTTGTAATGGACATACAAAAACTTTCAACCGCAAGAATATAAATATATCGGTAATCAGTCTCTATTAATCGTGTTGAAACAATAAATGTAATCGGAAAGACGGGTGAAAACTTCTTTGGACAGACAAGTGAGTTGGGTTTGGGCATCAGATGGGAGAGTCGTCTCGTTTTTGCTGCTCCCCATGAACCAACCGAGTGTTATGTTCAAGTGAACAATCATGATCAGTTGTCCTCACTGATTGCAATCAATTCCTTTCATCATCCTCCAAATTATCTCTTAATGTTCATTTCTAGAGATGACTTTCTAGTGTTATCAACTTGATACAGTAACTGCAGATGAAGGTGATGCAATGCCACACAATTAGTAACAGAAATTCCAAAAGCAAATTTCCATTACCATCAATAAACGTGCTAAGCCCAGTTACTTAAATTTCATGACGTGCTGCAATTACACTGTTTTTGATAATGCTTCACACATTTCTATAGTCTATGGAATTCTCTGGTTATATTTGTTTGGACTTCCTTGCTCTCTTAAGACCTAAAAGTGACACTATCCAGGATTCTTATTTTTACTTTCTAGCATAAGGATTTCTTGGCAAATTATTATTAATTAATGAAGCTTCAGAAATCTCTTCTTTTTATTTGTGACAATAGTGTGTTTCTTTTCTTTATTCATTAATGAATATTTCTGTATAGTCTGCCTAGAATGTGACGACAACTTGATTTACCAAGCTGCCACTTCATTGTGGTATAGCCTAACCTACGACATGCTTAAAAAAAAGGTCCTCGCAGTAAGCACTCCGGAAATTCCCGAGGTTTCTCGGATTCAATCCCGGATTTCCATAGTATTAGTCTGACGCTTTAACCATGTCAAAAAGGCGACCGTATGACCGAGCGGTCGTGGTAGCCTACCGCTCTGGGAGACCCGGGTTCGAATCCGAACGGGTCGAAAAATCCCCCAGAAATTTTTCAGGGGGTGGTCCATTCGGATATGTCGGACCCCTACCCTCACCTCCCGGCAGCCCCATCGTGGCCTGGCCGAACCCATAATGGGCTTGCAAAAAGAGGTCCCCCTAGTGCCCACAGGGCGGAGAGTTAAAAAAAAAAAGTCAAAATTCGACCCATTGCCGTCAATTATTTTTGATTTCGAAATGAAAACGCTCAAAACGTTAACAGTTCCATAAAACGACGTCTTTTGTTCACTCAATAAAAAGAAAAATAATTCGTTCAACAATCATAGATATTTCTATTGTTCTAAAACAATTCGCGTCGCATAACGACTCGTCCAAGTAGATAAATTCGTCAATTTTGGAAAAAAATCGGAGCTCTCTTCTGTTGTTTTCCGAAAAGCGATGAATTATGGAGAAGATTTCGGACATAATGACCGAGCTGACGCGTTAAGCGGTGACAATTTCCATCTGAATCGATTTCCAGATTATCGAGAAATACATTTCCAATACGAAGTTCTGAATGCGGAACAAATTATGGAGGACATGAACGAGTGCATCTCCGAGGTGAACTGTATAACTCGAATTCGACCCGTAATCACTCGAATACTTCTCAATCATCTTCGATGGGACAAAGATAAACTATACAACATCTTTTTCGAGGGAGATAAACAAAAACTATATGAAGAAACCAAGGTTTTCGATTACAGTCACAGTTCACCTGTTCGAAAACAGAAGTTCCATCCTAATTCACCACTTTCAACCTGCTTGATATGTTATGGCGATTATTCCGATTCCGAAATGGAAGAATCCGAATGCGGCCACAAATTCTGTTTGAACTGTTGGGAAGAATATCTGAGAACCAAAATACTAGCAGGGATGGCGGAAACGATCCGATGTGCCGGTCACCGATGCAATTCGTTAATAGACGACGACATGGTCCTCAAACTTTCGAGGGATATCAAGGTAAAAGAAAGATATCAGTACATGATTGCCGATAGCTTCGTGGAATGCAACCGCTTACTGAAATGGTGCCCTAGACCCGAATGCACCAACGCCATTAAAGTTCAGTACGTCGATTCGCAACCGGTCACGTGTACCTGTGGACACACATTTTGCTTTTCTTGCACCGAAGCCTGGCACGAGCCGGTCACTTGCGACCTGCTTCGGAAGTGGCAGAAGAAATGCGAAGACGACAGGCACACATCCAATTGGATCTCCAGCAACACCAAAGAGTGCCCCAAATGCAATGCCGTTATAGAAAAAGATGGCGGATGCAACCACATCGTATGCAAGAACCAGAACTGTAAAACTGAATTCTGTTGGACCTGCCTCGGACCGTGGGAACCACACGGTTCATCATGGTACAAATGCAATCGTTACGACGACGAAGTGGCGAAAACGGCCAGGAATGCTTTGGAGAAATCTCGAATGGGCTTGAAGAGATACCTGTTCCATTACAACCGTTACAACAATCACATGCAGAAAGTCAAACTGGAACAGAAATTACACCAGTCGATCGCCGAGAAAATGGAAGAAACGAAGGAAAGTATAACATTTATAGAAATGCGATTCTTGAAAGCAGCAGTGGACGTCCTTTACAAGTGTCGCCGCACTTTGATGTACACGTACGTTTTCGCTTACTACTTAAAGGAAAACAACCAAAGCCAAATATTCAAGGAAAATCAGAACGACTTGGAAATAGCCACCGAGAAACTATCCGAATATTTGGAAAAGAATTTGAGAGAAAATGTCATCTGTGAAGATCTCAAGAAACTCAAACTGGAAACACAAGACAAATCTCGGTACTGCGAAAAAAGACGAAAGGTGCTGATAGAACACGTTCACGAAGGTTACAAGAAGAAATGGTGGGAACGCTTCGAATGAAATTGCTTGCAGACTTTCGACATTTTTAATCAATTTCGTAGATTCTACGCTGAAAATATAATGGAAAAGCTTGCTTAACGAAAGAGCATTAAACCTTTTATAACTGTATTATCCTAAATCTTTACCAATAAATATTGATTTGGGTAAAATTCTTTTGTCGTTCTTGCTCTTTGTTGCATAATATAAATTGAGATTTATAAATCTGGTACTTTTTAAAAGTTTTGATTGAAGCAGAGCGTTAGCGAAGCCTCTTCTATATGGCTTCCAGAATTATGTTCGTTCTCAAAATTCGAAAGGATTTTGATAAAATGTTTCCATTTTCCATTAATTGCAAGGAGGAATTCTAAAATTATTTTTAAAAATCGGGGTTCATGATTCCTTTTTCGAGATACAATGGGGTCAGTGATAATGTTCTCTGACGCGATTCAGCGCGTATAACGGAAAATGGGCATGAAAACCAAACAAAACATAACAAATCATTCGACACTGATTGCTTTGTTCTTGGATCTCCTTTTTCTTTCCGGATCCACCTCAATTCTATCTTGATATAACAAACTTTCTTGATATCCTAGTAGATAAACAAATTATGGGGAGGAACGAAACAATGATTTCACTTAAACAAAAGCACTCGTCAGTCATGGTCTCTATACGTATATGTCAGCTGAACTATTCCTTCAATCTTAGCAGAAATCATTCACAATCCAGCATTTTCTATATTGAGAGCAATTTTAGTAGTAACAGAATTATAAGATAAAATTCTCTTTTCTTCAATGTTTCAAAGCAAACGATTTTTATTCTAGATTAGGTACTATAATATCATGCTTGTAATTCACATCTACTGAAACTGCAGCAGACAGAATTTCATGCATAGTTTACTACATATTTATTAAAATATTCAGTTTATAAAAATTAATAATTTATTTAAAGTATTAATAGCTAATGACCAGACTTATATTTTAATTAAAAACAGCAACTGATTTTTATTGAAAGTTGCACAATTATTTAAAAAATATTCTTTAGTATTATAGATAAATTCCTGAAACTAACATAATTAAATAAGAGAAATTTATTAAATATAATTTCATAATGAAAACTTAAGATAGAAACTATATTAAAAGTACCTGACATTAAAGTGTTCTTTTGAAAAATCCTGAAAATGTAAAGACAAATTTAGTTAGAATACTAGAAAATGTTTCTTTTTTGATCATTTATAAACTAATTTATATATTTCTATAGACTGAGCATGATATTACTTTCTATATTTCAGGATCATGTGAAATATTTAACATTAAATTTCTAAATTTAGCATAATTTAAATACTTTTATATTCTTGGAATATTTATAAATAATTATATAAACATGTTTCAATATAATTTATTATATCCAACATGTAACTTTTAACATTTATTAACAAATTATAATTTGTGTTCATAATAAGAGTGATCTTTTCTTTTAAATTTACCAAAATTTAGTTAATTTAAATGCCAAAGATGGACTAATCTATTGTTAAATACTAATTTTGTTTCAATTACAAATTATTATAGTGAGATGATCATCATCATTATTTATAAAATTTGGAAATATTTTAGCATAGTAATTGCTCAAATTCCACACTGAAAGGATTATTTTTACATATATACAAATTGAACATTGGTAATTTAAACTTTGTGAACTCAAGCTTCCTGTCGAATATCCATCCTTCAAGTGAAAATATGGCAAAATATTATATTAATAAATCAAGATTAATAATTATAAATTTAATAATAAGAATAAATTAGCATAATAAACAGACATGAAATTTGTTAGTGGTCTGTTTTTTCAGCTCTTCTCTAAAATACACACACTTGAAAAATAATAATTCACTAGATTCCACAAAATTGCATTTTATTTTTTCTTTTCCATACAACTGCTTTCAGATCTTAAGTTATATATATATATATATATTTATTTATATTTAGTTTTTTTTTTATTTTTTTATATATTTTTTTTTGGGAATCTTCAAGATAGGCAGAAATTGTCTGCATTTATCACAATGAATGTCAAGTTTCTTTGATTACTATCAACAGCTTCTTCTGTGGTGTCACGTACTTGGCAACATGTCTTTGTTACAAGACGTAACGGTGACTAGTAATAAGCTAATTTAATATAGTTTTTTTTTATTTTTTTCTTCCAATTTAATGGAAATCTTTGTACTATAGTACTGACTAAGACACAATAAATTGCTTAAGAAAAAAAAATGTTTCAAAGCAAAAAAATAAATATAAAATAAAATAATGAAACATCTGAAGAGAAATAATTATGATGATAACTGCTCTATGTGCAATAATTTCAAACCATTAATCTGAAATTTAAATCATATGTGCACTTAACTTACACTATAGAAGAAACTGTTGAAAGTTAAAACTTTAATCATGTGCAACACTTGCCTACGGGTATCTAACTCTTGTTACCAAGAGAAGAGGAAATTATTTTTGTTATCACAATATCAATTTATCTTAAACAATTTTGTTTAAAAGGTTTTTGTTAAAAATTACTGCAGGAAAAAAAATAATATATATGTTAATATATATATTTGCATGTGTTTATATTGACTAAAGTTATGGCAAATTGCAGCTTAACAATAGCATTTTGTTTTCTTCGCTGATTTTTAAAAAAATTTTTTAAACATGATAGATTAAAAAACTGAATTTCACAGAAGAAATTTCAAATAAAAAAGAAATGCACAGTCATAACAAATGTGGAATTAGCATGAATTAAAATATGTTTGTAAGAAGAGATCATTGTTGGGAATAGGGAAAAAAAATTCTCACATTTACATGATTGAATGAACTTTCAAGCGAGAATATTACATTCCATTATGTCAGTTGGGCTCCCAGGGCAACTAAGTGAGCCGACTTTTTTAATTTTATCAGAATAAAGAGATAACAAAGAAAACTTTTTATTTATAATATTACTGCGACTCAATTTCTATGTCTGTAAGTTCTGATTTGTGAAATGTATTTTCGCATAACTGATTATCATTCTCTATAATTCCTATGCATCTGGGTGTCTTGAAGCCATTTGTACCATCTGGTCCCTTGGGTAACCTCACAGCCACTACACGTGGATGATTACCATTGTTAGAAATGCTGCGGAGACGACTGATTAAACGTTCTGGTCTTTGGGCGGGTTGACTCTCTCTGTAAAAATATATTCCCATTAGAACAAACATTATATTAATTCATATTAATATAATAAAAAGTGAGAAAATTTTTCAAAGACATACCCTATTTTGACTACTCTACAAGCTGAATATTTTCCAGTTCGCTGATGATGTACTACCACAAATTCTACTTTGTCTCCTGGCTGAAGAGAAACACCACCCTTCACTTCAGACATGTGAAAGAATAATTTCTTTCCTTCTTCTGCTTCGTGAGACAAAAATCCAAAATTTCCTTTTATTGTTTCTACAGTTGCCTGGGGTAAAAATTACATTTAATTAAATTTAATATTTTGGCTCCGTGTATAATAATAAAATTTACCTGGAAGTAAGTTCTTATGGCACGGATATTAACAGCACGATGCTGTCCAGTACTTTTTACTATTCCTATCTGAAACTGAACCACATCCCCTTTCTGTAAAAATTCATGTTTGTCAGCAAGACTAGTGATACCAAATGGATATTTAGGACCTTCCTCCATGTTTTCTATTAAATAAAATCAATTTAAACTGTCATAAATACAATTACTATAGAATTATTTAATTGAAAATGGAAATTAAAATACCATCAACCGTCACTTGTATTAAGCCACAATATTCATCTTGCTCTGGATTAAAGCAACGTACTGGACGTATGATGATCCCATTTAATACTTCTGGTAATACTTCTTCATTTGGAATAGTTCCTGTTGACAACTTACGAACATTGTCAGCACTTAATTTTGATCCTTTGCATAATAATGAGTATTCTACTTCTTGGCCAATCTCCAATGAATTAATGTTACCCTCAAATACACTATGCCAAATAAATAATTTTATTTTATTGAAAACTTTAAGGATCTATTATAAGTAAAAGAAATATTTATAATAATATATTTTGATAGCTAACTTAATAATAAAAACTGATATAAGACATAGACAACTATAGCTTGATTTCTTTAAAAATAAGCTCAAACAATATTTTTATTTTTGTAATATTAAGTATTGAAATGTTGTTATCAGAATAAAGAGACAACAAAGAAAACTTTTTATTTATAATATTATTGCAACTCAATTTCTATGTCTGATTTATGAAATATATTTTCATGATTGATTATTGTTCTCTATAATTCCTATGCATCTGGGTGTCTTGAAGCCATTGTACCAGCCACTACCTTTTGAATTAACAATTAATAAATCAAACATAACATACTAAGTTTGTTTATTGTGTAAATAAGTTTTAAGATTTTTAGAGGTTAAGATAATTTTTTTAAAAAGTTTATACAAAATAAAATAATCAGGTCATATATATCAAACAATAGCTAATTCCATAAACTATGAGTTCAAAGAATACTCTATTCAACATAGTAGTCTTATATAATGCTCTAGTCAAATTCTGATTGATGCTTTGGCAATATTAAAATAAGAAACATAAAACACAAAATATAACTATTTTCTAAATTTTATATACNCCAAATTTATAAGCATAAATCTATTCTAAACAGCTCCAAAGATTTATTTTCACACTTCTGCTTATTAATAAATATTTTTGTATTCCAGGTCATCGGCAATGTTTGGAAAGAATTCTATTTAAGATAAAAAAAGAAAAGAAAACATGAACTTAAAAACACCTGTTAATTATCATACAATAGTTCTCATTACACTTAGCTTTTAATCCCCAGAATTAATTATTTATTCGACGAATTGAACGTTCTTAAAAAAGCCTTCATTCCAATTTATACTTTAGTTCTCATTTACTTTCCAATTCTTTATTTTGTTATTTTGTTCTGAGAATTATAAGATATAAATTAAATTTATGGTCCCATTTATAGACTTAACCAAAGACTCATTAATAGACTTATTCTGTCTAAATTTCTCCTCCTGTTTAGCACATTAAAAGATTATAGTATTAGTTTACAGATTTATTTCTTGTATCATTTATCTATTCTCCAATCTTTTCTAACATTAAGCAGTATTTCCAATTTTGTTATTGTCACATAATGCCTTCTAGATTAAGATTTAGAATTGCTTTAGAAGGTATAATCATAACTTATTTTTTTTTTGTTTTCATTAATTCTGATGGTGTTTTATTCTGTAAAGAAATTCACAGTATTCAATTCGCTAATGGCATTAACCTTTTTTTAAACCATAAACGAATGCAATGAATATTTCATTTATCATCATCATCATTCTCTTCAAGAAAATCACTTTTTAAAGTTCAAAGTTTCAAAAAAAAAGTAAAAACATTTCAAACAGGAAGACAAGAAATGCATTTAAATTGCTACCTTTTACGTATTCTTGTCTATCTGTTGGATTGCAGGTTAAAATTGAAAGAGAAAATTAAATTTATTTTTCAATTTTAAGATTACTCTATATTATCAATTCGGAATTTTAAATCTAATATAATAAATTGCTGAAATTGAGAATATGGACGGCGTGTCGTGATTTCTCAGCAATCTTAATTGAAAATTGCAATAATTTTAACTCTTTATATTGATTTAAACAATTTTTATATACAAGAAATTTTCACGATTCTTAATTAAAAATTCACTTCTTCTATATAATCATCATTCATATTTAACTATATCTATTTTATTACAGATAAATATCAATGACGAAGAGTAGAAAGTTGATTCTCTTCATACAATAGAAAACAGTTTGATTCAAAACATCAAGTATTTTCATTTTAAATTACTTTCATTACTTACATTTATACGCACGCATATATACATACTGTATATATGTTTCCAAATATCTAAAAAATAAATATTTATTTATTTATTTTTATTTTCTAACGTAAAGTTTTATAGTTAAAATTTGCAATGCACGTCTCTTAAGTATTGAAATCCAATTCCATGAATGTAAAACTTTAAAATTCTTTATCCAAATCCAAAAGATTCCGATTTTAGTTATTACAAAATAAGTCAAAAAAGGAGAATTTAAAAATTCTTATTCTCAATTTTTTGTTTCCATTATCCAACATTTTTTATAGAATAGAATTTCAGGAAAACACAGTTCTTTTAAAAATACTAACTTTTAAATTGTAAAATAAAATCAATACAAAACAAAAGAAAATATGAATTAAACACAAACAAAAACAGACTAATCAAAGTGTATTATTTAAGTAAATAAAATAAAAAATAAGTAGAATAAATAAAATCTATATAAACAATAAAGACAATTTCAAATGTAAGATATTAAACCATCGTTTCTTAATATAAAATTACAAACAAAAGTTTTTATTCTAATATGAATAATTTATTAAATTATTAATTTAATTAATAATCTGAATAGGGTATATATTTTTAATTAACAAGCATATATATAATAATAATAATTGCCAAGACTTAAAAAGGTAGGCATCATCTACTATACACCAGATAAAATATTACATATTGCATCTGTTCATCTATTATTATCCATTGTTATGATTATATTAATTCTAATTAATTAGTTTGCTCTAATCATCTACAATGATGATTAGAGAAAACTAATTAACTACTATTTGTAAATATTTAAAAGTGAAATTTTCTGATAATTTAGCCTTATGTAAATTAAATTTATTTCAAATATATTGTGAAGGATCAACTTTCACAATATATATGAAATAAATGAACTTCAATGATCATATTTTTGATATCCAGCAGCGTTTTATCACTAAATTGAATGCAGGTGTTTTGTTTTTGTATCTGGTATACATCTATACCTGGTATGTCCTAATACCTAAATAAAAGTGTAGCCACAAATTCTACTTTGTCTCCTGGCTGAAGAGAAACACCACCCTTCACTTCAGACATGTGAAAGAATAATTTCTTTCCTTCTTCTGCTTCGTGAGACAAAAATCCAAAATTTCCTTTTATTGTTTCTACAGTTGCCTGGGGTAAAAATTACATTTAATTAAATTTAATATTTTGGCTCCGTGTATAATAATAAAATTTACCTGGAAGTAAGTTCTTATGGCACGGATATTAACAGCACGATGCTGTCCAGTACTTTTTACTATTCCTATCTGAAACTGAACCACATCCCCTTTCTGTAAAAATTCATGTTTGTCAGCAAGACTAGTGATACCAAATGGATATTTAGGACCTTCCTCCATGTTTTCTATTAAATAAAATCAATTTAAACTGTCATAAATACAATTACTATAGAATTATTTAATTGAAAATGGAAATTAAAATACCATCAACCGTCACTTGTATTAAGCCACAATATTCATCTTGCTCTGGATTAAAGCAACGTACTGGACGTATGATGATCCCATTTAATACTTCTGGTAATACTTCTTCATTTGGAATAGTTCCTGTTGACAACTTACGAACATTGTCAGCACTTAATTTTGATCCTTTGCATAATAATGAGTATTCTACTTCTTGGCCAATCTCCAATGAATTAATGTTACCCTCAAATACACTATGCCAAATAAATAATTTTATTTTATTGAAAACTTTAAGAATCTATTATAAGTAAAAGAAATATTTATAATAATATATTTTGATAGCTAACTTAATAATAAAAACTGATATAAGACATAGACAACTATAGCTTGATTTCTTTAAAAATAAGCTCAAACAATATTTTTATTTTTGTAATATTAAGTATTGAAATGTTGTTATCAGAATAAAGAGACAACAAAGAAAACTTTTTATTTATAATATTATTGCAACTCAATTTCTATGTCTGATTTATGAAATATATTTTCATGATTGATTATTGTTCTCTATAATTCCTATGCATCTGGGTGTCTTGAAGCCATTGTACCAGCCACTACCTTTTGAATTAACAATTAATAAATCAAACATAACATACTAAGTTTGTTTATTGTGTAAATAAGTTTTAAGATTTTTAGAGGTTAAGATAATTTTTTTAAAAAGTTTATACAAAATAAAATAATCAGGTCATATATATCAAACAATAGCTAATTCCATAAACTATGAGTTCAAAGAATACTCTATTCAACATAGTAGTCTTATATAATGCTCTAGTCAAATTCTGATTGATGCTTTGGCAATATTAAAATAAGAAACATAAAACACAAAATATAACTATTTTCTAAATTTTATATACTTAACCTAGATTAAATATATATATATATATATAAATTATTATATTAAAATTTATAGTATAATCACATCATTAAAACAAATTTTTAAAATAGAAGAATGCACAATTTCATTTTGTATATGGGAAAAAATAGTAATAATTATTATAATGTACTTAAATAAATCAAAGCAACTAGACAATGAAAATCAAGCTTTATCAATATAAAAAGAACATTTACTTTAATGGAGAACCATATTTTTTAGTTGAAATAATTCTTGATGGCATTGAGATCATAATTAAATGAAAAAAGAAAAAAAAAAACTGATGTGGAACTGTCACTATCCAGAATGGAAAGAAAAAATTGCATATTTGTGACATAAAATTTTCATGATCATATACCATGGAAACAAATTTCAGCAAGAAAGATTAAAAGTATTATATTAATAATTGCTACATTTTTTGAAATTAAAACAGATATTTTTATTATACTTGTTTTCAGCCATTATATCTTTACAACTATATTTTGAATTATTGTTTTGTCTTTCCATACAAATATTTTCAGAGAATGATTAAAAAGTGACTAAAAAATTATAATATTGAAGAGACAGTCTCCCTTTAAATCTTAAATATATTATCAAACTCAATATAAAATATATTATCAAACTCAATATAAAATAAATTAATTCTTGAATGTAAATAAGTTATTTATTTTGTTACAAATAATTTCTTTTTATATTAATTCTAATTAATTAGTTTGCTCTAATCATCTACAATGATGATTAGAGAAAACTAATTAACTACTATTTGTAAATATTTAAAAGTGAAATTTTCTGATAATTTAGCCTTATGTAAATTAAATTTATTTCAAATATATTGTGAAGGATCAACTTTCACAATATATATGAAATAAATGAACTTCAATGATCATATTTTTGATATCCAGCAGCGTTTTATCACTAAATTGAATGCAGGTGTTTTGTTTTTGTATCTGGTATACATCTATACCTGGTATGTCCTAATACCTAAATAAAAGTGTAGTAAAACTCTTTCTTATCCAACTGCTCCCAAACAACATATACATAAATCAGGGGTGCACAACCTGCGGCCCCTTATCAATGTTTATGCGGCAGGGGACGATACAGGCCAAATCCCTTCTTTTGAAGTTTCTAAGTGTAGAACTTTTCCCTTTCACAAAGTCATTAGCACCCAACTGTTTTATAACCTTCCCTGAAGTGAAAAATGGGGAGTTGTTCTATAAATAAGTCTATTTCTAGCTAACGCTTTCTGGTTTAGATATTGAATATTTTAAGTCTAATACATAGTATTATAACGATTTTTTGAAGAATCAAATCAAATAAAATGATGTTAGAACGTCATTTCCGATGTTATCGGGAAGTTTCTATTTTGGTGGGAAATCTTCAATTTTATACTTTGGAAAACTTGCTTATTAGTCTAAATAGCGTCAAATAACAAAAATAAGTGAAAATAGCGCTGAAAAACCATGAAAATAACGATTTTTTAGCATTTGTTTACATTCTAGATTCTGATTGGTATAGTCGAATTTGAATCAATCTTTTCTGAAAAGACGCTTATTCGTCAACCTAATGTCATTCAAACTAGAAAAAACTAACCAGAGTTCAAAAAGGAATGTACAAAAAGCTATAAAACCAATAATTTACAACAATATCTCTCCATAGACAAAGAATAGAAAAAAAATTTTTCACATCAAATTTATTATTATTAAGTTGGACCAAGAAAATTAATACTGTAGTTGGAATAGAGTCATTACGACTAAAAGGAAGCCATTTGCATTAAAATATTTTGGATTTAATAATTATTACAAACCGCGTCAAGCCATAAACTTGTCAACAAAGAGGGTTGTAAAATGATTCCGTGTAGCTAGAAAGCTGCGGTTTTTTTTGTTTGAAAGAAAACAGATATATTTAGGTTATTTAAGTAGTAAATTAATTGGAACTTTTTATTTACTTTTATTTTTACATTCTTTTTTTCGTAAATTTAAAATTAAATTATTATTTTTAATTTTTCACCTTGCTGAAAAACCACCTTGGGGACAGGCAAAAGGAGTTAGTCCAGTATCATTGCATAATTCACCAACAGCAACTTTGTGCAAAGAAGCTGGGATTTGAACGTCTGCTGAAAGATGTCTATGATACTGTGAACTTAATCCGCCGTCATGGACTCAACCATCGACTCTTCACATCATTTCTTGAAGAAATAGATGCTGATTATGCTGACCTGCCCACGTATACTGAAGTTCGTTGGCTGAGCAAGGCAACAGTCCTCAAGAGATTTGTGGAGCTATTGGGGCCTATTATCACTTTCCTCAAAGAACGGGGGAACACTACAAGGAATTTGGAGGGACAAAGATGGCAGTGTGATTTAGCTTTCCTTGCTGACATTACTGCTTATCTAAACGACCTTAATTTGAGATTGCAGGGAAAGATGCAACTTGTTTCTCAGTTGACAAGTAACATCAATGCATTTATGACCAAACTATCACTTTTCAAGTCCCACATGCAATCAGAGAACTTTACACACTTTCCACATTGCAAGGCCATGAAAGAGAAATACCCACATATGAAGATGAATTACTCTGACCAAGTTAACACCCTCCTTACATCATTCAATGAGAGGTTTGGTGAATTCCAGAAATACAAGATCTACCTGCAACTTTTTTCAACTCCATCTGATGTGAAAGTGGAAGATGCCCCTCCAGATGTCCAATTTGAGTTGATAGACATCCAGTGCAGTGATGAATTGAAATCACAGTTCAAAAATTCTAATCTCCTCACATTCTACAAAGAACTGCCAGATACATCATTTCTAAAACTGAAAGACAATGCTCAATTTTGTACAAGCATGTTTGGCAGTACCTATGTATGTGAACAAGCATACATAGATACTGCCAAACAAGCTTGCAAGTTTTCACTTATGAATTTAAACAAGTGCAAAACATGGAACAGGTTAACCAACAAGAATTTGGAAAATCTGCTGGTTGTTTCAACATCTGCCATTACACCAGACATAAAGAAGATTGCCGCAAGCATCCAATCTCAGCCATCGCATTAATTGCTTGGAGGTCCGACCCCCAGTCAGTAAACTTAATCCTAATTTGGCCCTTCTTCACAAAAGGTTGTGCATCCCTGCATAAATATACATTATTTTTGACTCTCCATCCTATGGGCACTAATGGGTTTGACCAGACTCATAATGGGAGTGACTAGATGAAAATAGACTCACATGAAATTATTCCTGGGGTTGCCCACCTGGACACGATGTCGAGTCCTATTTAAATATTAAAAAAAGTAAAAATTACCTGCAATGAAAAAATATTTCTCGATCATGATCTTCAGTTTCAATAAAACCAAAACCATCCTTCAGTGCGGCTATAAACCCTCGATGAGTACACTTATACCCATTCATACTATTTCTGTCAATAATCTTTATATCAGTTGCTACCTGATTTGCATTAAATGATGTCAAAGTGAATTCAACCTGTAATAAAAAAAAAAAATCATATTACATGTAAAAAATATGAAAAATCATTAATTCAAAAGTTTGCATTTATGTTTACAGTTCTTACTTTATCTCCTAAATGAGGTTGACACTGATAATCACAATCTTTCAAATGATAATGAATATGTTTCTTTTTATTTTGCTCATTATAAACTATAATTCCTTCATTATTGCAATCACCATTACAACAAAAGTTGAATTCATTCTCTCCTGAACAACTTTTCCTATCATTAGATTTCATATCTTGAATATTTGCTTCTTTTTCTATTATTCCACAAAGTCTTTCAGACAAATGGTTTTTAGAATTACTTCCTGAATTATTTTTTACAGATCCTGGGGGCAATTTACGGATTCTGATTGCTTGGAAGCGATGATTTGATGAACATTCCTGGAAGAAGTTTTAGGAAAATTAATTTATATTGTATAAAACAATTTTTTTTTTCATTAATAAGATATAAATAAATTTATAATCCAAGTATAATGTATATTCATTTTCAATAATCGTACAACTTCCAAAATTTATAATTCATGTTTCATTAAATGCTTTACAAAACAAAGCTTTTGGCTTTGAGAATGTTTTTAACTAATAAATAATAATTTGAATGCTTTATGCATATATGTAAATTACTAGATTAGCATTTCCTTTATTAATAGAACCGAAAACAGGTATCAGATTTTAGCCTATCACAATTAAAACAAATAATGCCTTAATATATAAATTTAATCTGCAAACAATTTACATTAACATTGTCAATATATCAAATATATGGAAGAAATATTATTGCCAGATACAATACTACTAATAAAACATTGCTACATATTTATAACAGTTACTAATCAGGTAACAAAATGCTAATATAATGCATCATTTCCTTTTCCTTCTTTCTATAAATTAGGAAAATAAAAAAAAAACTATTATATTATTATTAAAATATACTCATTTAACAAATGTAGAACTAATAACTGTAGAATAACACAAGCATAAAAAAAATAATTAATGAAAAACAAACATTTTTAATTNTATAATGCATCATTTCCTTTTCCTTCTTTCTATAAATTAGGAAAATAAAAAAAAAACTATTATATTATTATTAAAATATACTCATTTAACAAATGTAGAACTAATAACTGTAGAATAACACAAGCATAAAAAAAATAATTAATGAAAAACAAACATTTTCAATTGCTTTTAGCAATCATCAACAGTTTGTAACTTGAAAATGATTGATAAAAGTAATTAAAAATGTTTTTTTTTCGTTAAATTTACATTCTTTGCTGAAGTTTTGGTTTTTATGCTTGTTATACTACATTAATTTTTTCAAACCAAAACAGAAACAGGAAAATATTTGGAATGAAGTTGGTTTATTGAATAACAGTTATACAAGTATCTATACAAACATTGCTAAACCCGATATAAAATATAGCTAAACACCAACCGTATGCCGAAAATCTTTCGGGCTAGTTTAAGGCTAATTACTAAATGAATTACATAACCAATTTGGCTCTAGAGGTAAGCGTTAGGCACCATCTCTTATTAACATTAATAATTATAACTAAATTAATTAATTTAAATAATTTAGAACCGCTGGGAGAAAAAAATCGGCCCGGAGCGGGACTCAAACCCACAACTCCTGCTTACTGTGCAGATGCGTTGCCAGTTACGCTATCTGGATCTAAATTATTTAAATTAATTAATTTATTTATAATTATTAATGTTAATAAAAGATGGCGCCTAACGCTTACCTCTAGAGCCAAATTGGTTATGTAATTCATTTAGTAATTAGCCTTAAACTAGCCCGAAAGATTTTCGGCATACGGTTGGTGTTTAGCTATACAAGTATCTAGGGAATTATGTAAGATACAACAGAATTATAAATCAGCCAAAAGTACATGGTTAGCGAGAAATAAGTTTCCCATTTCAGAGAGCTCTGGAGTGTGTGCTACTGTTTGAAATGAGACAAAATTTGGACTACAGCTAATTCAAATGATGTGCTTGATATTTATTAAATAATATAAAATAGTACAAAAATCCTTCAATAGGTGGTGCTGGAGGACAGAAATATTGAATATGGTGCACAATATCAATGTTGAATATGTAAGCACTAAAACTGCTCAATATGTCTGTCCTCCTTCCTTTTAGAACAATGGGCTCTAATCAAAAACCATACTAACCCCTATATTCACCAACGAGAGTTAAACAGAGAGTTGACGAACTCAAGTTTAGATGTAGATTACAAAGTCAGATTATGAGTTACTCTTCTTTCGTATTCANTTTCTCCCAGCGGTTCTAAATTATTTAAATTAATTAATTTATTTATAATTATTAATATTAATAAGAGATGGCACCTAACGCTTACCTCTAGTGCCAAATTAATTACGTAATTTATTTAGTAATTAGCCTTAAAACTAGCCCGATGGATTTACGGCATATGTTTGGTGATTAGCTATATTACATCGGGTTTAGCGATGTTTATATGTAAGCACTAAAACTGCTCAATATGTCTGTCCTCCTTCCTTTTAGAACAATGGGCTCTAATCACAAACCATACTAACCCCTATATTCACCAACGAGAGTTAAACAGAGAGTTGACGAACTCAAGTTTAGATGTAGATTACAAAGTCAGATTATGAGTTACTCTTCTTTCGTATTCAGATAAAAGTAGAACTCTAGAGTTTCACTACTCTAGAGTTAATGCTTTAAAACAATCCTGCGTTCAAGATTAAACAAGTCTTCTTTCGTAAGCAGAATCTTTATTGGTTGAAAGCAAACATGTGTAGAAAATGGCAGAAAGTGAAATGGAAAATAGTGCATGCCAAACTAAAATGTTCCTGTGGCATAAAAACGTAGAACCAACAACAGTTGTTCCATCGGTGACATCGGATAATTTTTCGATGATGTAGAAACTAAATTGTGACCAATTCGTTCTAGTATGTTTCTTAAACTCTCTTTTGGCAAACAATATCGACATAGAAAATCATAATCGTCCAATTGTTCAAGGTCATTTCTTCTTGGAAATAATTCGCCGATTTCTTCGTTCCGTACAATCTATTTAATCTAGATATTTCAGATTTACTAGCATCTTGGCTTCGTCCTAGTCAAACATTGCCGTTTTTCTTTGAAATAGATCGCTTTGCGCAAGCATGAAACCTAGAGTTATCGTCTACTCACCGATTTTCTAGAGTTAGAGTTAGGGTTATTGTGTTTGACTTGAGATTCAGAGTTGGTGAATACCAATTTACCAATAACTCGAGAGTTAACCCTAACTCTAACTCGCGTTGGTGAATACGGGGGTAAGACAGCATTTCACAGATGCACAAGTAATCAGCCATTATTTTTCTACAGCATGGCCTCCTTGCTCACTGGATATCACCTCCTTGTGACTTTTGGTTATGGGGTTTCCTGAAGGACAATGACTACTGTAGAAGACTTGCATCTGTGCTAGATCTGAAAGACAGCATTCAGCACCATGTTCTGGATATTCTGGCAAACTCACTGCGTTCAGCTGTGGAAAATAGGTTTTGCAATTAGAGCACATGGTTCAAAATGAAAGAAGACATACTGAGCAGTTTTAGTGCTACATATTCAACATTGATATGTGCACCATATTCAATATTTTTGTGCTATAGTGCCACCTATTGACGGATTTTTGTACTATTTTTTTATTTATTAAAGAAATATCAAGCACATCATTTGAATTATCTATAGTCCAAATTTTGTCTCATTTCAAGCAGTAGAGCACATTCCAGAGCTCTCTGAAGTGGGAAACTTATTTCTCGCTAGCCCTGAATTATCTAATCAAGTTAGGTATTCTTCAAGAATCATGAAGTCAAATTATTAAGTAATTAACTATAAATAGTTCATTAACAAGAGAAATGCTACACCGAAATAATATAAACTGAAATAAATTCCAATAATTGTAAAGTATTCTCAAATGTAAGATATCCACTGCAAAAACTATTTTCTTATTTCTGGGAATGTAATATACAGACCAATGATATTTCATACATTGCCTCATTTTTTGTTTAAGTTTGAAAAACTTATAAAGAGCACACTTTTTGATATCAAAAACTTGTGCAACTTGTGCATAAAGCCAATAATAATATCAGTTTTTAAATTAAAATTTTGATTATGTAAACAGGCAATTTTAAACAGCTGTCTTTTCACACTGTTAGCATTAATATATGGTTAATGGCGTGCAATCATCATCAATTATCGTCATCATAATTAAATGTTGCTTTAAATGTTAAATATTCATCACTTTAATCATTATTTGCTCACAATATAATAGTTTAACTTGCTAGTATTTCTTACTTCAATAATTTAATAATTGTTGTTAAAGGCAATAGCAGACAAACAATACTGAATGAACAACATATTGACTGATAAATCTTCAAGTTACACTAAACAATAAAAATATATTCTTATAATATTAGAGTTGATGGCTGGATAACAAAGACTGTTAAGACATCAGCTTACTGCTCTGGAGGACCCAGGATCAAATCCAGACGGGCAACCCCAGGAATTTTTCTTAGGTAGTCTACTTGGATACTCTGAGCATCATCCCCACCTAACTTAACCACTAAGTCATCCTCACCCACAACAAACATGATTAAAAATGCCTCATAATGTCCACAGACAAAGAAAAAAAGAAATAGAATTTACATTAATTATTACTTATTCCACTTAATATTAATTTAGAATTTACTTACTCCACTTAATATTATTATTATTATTATTATCAGTACAGACAAGTTCCAAAGTTATTACAATAAGTGGAACAAACAGATATTTTTTATTTTCTTTTAAAATAGATATTTTGGCATTTTATGAATTTCTTTTTATAAAGGAAAAATTATAATTATTTTTTCTAAAAATTTATTTTTCAGAATGATGTAGCAACTGCTAATAATTCATCTTACTAAATACCAGCTCATTACACGGGAAAAGAATGTTATTTTATATGGAAGTGTCTAATGATTACCTGGACAGAAACTAAGAGGATTTTTCAACTTTTGCTAATACATTGCAAAATACTTCATATATTGTAGCAGCAGCATTACCTTGAAATATTTTCTAATTCATGCATGTTATAGAATAAATTATTGCATTCACAACTTTAAATTTTTTAATTATTCAAAAACAATTATTCTATCATGTTTTTTCTGCTTTTTTAATAAGTGCATATATATTTAAAATAAAACCACTGATAAAATTTTGAATGTATAATAATGAGTTAAAAAATTAAATTTTTATTAAGATGAACTATAAGGTTTCTAAAATTATAATTTCTTGAAATGTTATTAACCCACAATTACATGCAATAGTGGTGATTTTCTGCACCTACTAGTTTTTTCAAGCATTTTTCACCAAATTAATTTACTTAGCTGTCCTTCCATAATATT
The DNA here is from genome assembly GCF_000671375.1 of Centruroides sculpturatus. Lineage (NCBI taxonomy): Eukaryota > Metazoa > Arthropoda > Arachnida > Scorpiones > Buthidae > Centruroides > Centruroides sculpturatus. The sequence continues at coordinate 182,901 of NW_019385241.1, read as the reverse complement.
CTCATGTAAAAATTTTCCTCCTCAAAAAAGTACTGCAAAAATTTGGTACTTTTGCATATATAATTGTGTACAATTTTTTAAATTGTCACATGACTGGATGTATTCATAATGATTTTCTATTCTAATGCCATTCTTAATGACTTGACATCATTAAAAATGATGTCATGGAGATCTCTCAAGATTGCTGCAAGAGAGTCAAAATACAATGAATATTTGTTAGCTATGCCTGACATAATGACCTCAAACACCTGTCTCCACATGACCTTCAACAATTTAAATGTTTTCATGGCTTTATTTCATACCTGAAAAATTCAGAAAGATCATTTTCTAGCTCTGAGAAACACCTCAGCCCCCATCATTCATTTCCAGTTAAACTTATTTCAAATTAGCCCATGCTATTGCAAAGTTTCAAAGTCTACTGGAGCCATAAAAAAAAAAAAAACATTGTTCTGTAAACAAAACAATATCTCAAAAACTTAACAACACAATGTTGAAATGTGGTACAGTACATGCAGAGATGACACATTACAGGAATTTTTTCAGAATCACCAAACTTGAGGAACAGCAATTACATACAGTGTAATTACGCATGAAAAATTAATAGAAAAAAAAATCTAACACCTTAAGCATGTACAAGTGTTAAAAAAAGGCAGATATGATCACAGGTTAATATCAGGCTGGTCTGCAAATAATTATGAAATGTTTTTCTAGTTTTCTAGTAACATAGGTTTCAATTTTTTAAAATGTGAAAAAATTTAAAAAATTGAAAATTATGTTACCAGAAAAATAACAAAACAGTATGACACATCAATTTAAAAAACCCAGTTTATCTAAATTTATACACAGTTTATGAAAACTGAAAATTATTGATTTATTGTGAAAAAATACCAAAATGAAGATTAAAAGAAAATAATTAATATAAATACCTGCATTACTGTAAATTCTACTTCATCTTGGACATTGAGTGTTTGAGTGGAATCCAAAAGTTCTGATGTTCGAAAGTAAACTCTTGAATCTTTATGCTCACATTTTATAAAACCATAATTTTCTTTCATTGCAACAATTACACCCTAATTTCACAAAAATGTGATATTTATTGAAAAATTCATTTTTAATAAATATAAAAATAGTCAAGTTAATAAGGCAATAATTGATTACTAGAGAACTGCATAAATGAAAAATTCATTTATTTGAATTTTTCATTTATGCAGTTCTGAAGTATTTGAAGTATTTGAGTTTTAATACTATTGAAAATGTATTCTGAGAGAATTATCAATCTGTAAAGAATCAAATAATGAAAAAACCAAACTTTTCATATGTTGTAATACTACATTTTTCTAAAATCATTGTAAATAAGGTCTAAGATTTTTCTAAAATTAATACTACTTTAAATTTTTATTTATAACTTCAATCATTTGTTAGTACAGTGGGTGATTGGTTAACAAACAATTTGGACTGCAAACAAATCAAACAACAAACACATGTTCAGATAAACACCTGAAAGAACAAACAATAAGTAGCAACGATGCATTTAAGATTTGTAAAACTAGGCCTATATTTTACTGGTATCTATGAATGGTTTAAGGAACAAGACTTTCACAGTTGTATATATAACCTTTTTTTGCATTAGCTGATTTTTGTAAGTGATTTTCTGAACTTTTTATTTTAAAAAACTGATATTATAGAATCTAAAAAAAGTGTAGTGTCAACAACTGTGTTCACTATAGAAACTTAGCAAGAAATAATAGCCAAGGTAGAGAGTGAGCAGAAGATGTCTAATGTTGCTAGGCAGTATGGCTTCAACAGGTCTAAAGTAGGCACAATCTTAGCTAAGAAAGATAATCAAAAAGGCTCAAGTAGATAAAAATGTAAGAAAAATCACATCTGAGAAAAAAAGATTGCCATCCATGAAAAAATGGTGAAATTGCTTTTAGTTTGTTATTACATGTAAATAAACATATTAAGAAATTACATAATAATTATTTTTTATTTGGAGTTGCCAGTACGAATTAATCAAATTCCCATAAAAATATATGGTAAATTAATAATAGGTTAACGAACAATTCGGGTAGCAAACATTGCCTTTGAATGAATTATATTCATTAACCGATCACCCACTGTATATAGTTCATTATTTTCATATTAAAACATCTTAATTCATGACATGTTATTCTAAAAGTTATTTTTTCTACATAAAAAAGATATACAGGTAAAACTTATGATAGTTTCTAAAAAAAAGTGAATCATTAACATATTTAAAAATTTAAGAATGTGTAAATACAGTAGAGCTTCATTTATCAGAATGAATTCCAGTCGACAAGTTTAAATTTTCGCCAGTGCTGTGGCGCTGTAATCTTTGGCTATGTCTTCGGCTACTCAAATATTTTACGTTTTTGATACTAAATTAACTTCTGAAGTATAATTTTTTATTGTTTTTATATTTTTCAATATATTTATTTTGTTTGTACAAAATTTTAAAAAATTTTTTAACGATACAATAGTCTTTGTTAGGCTTAACATTGATGAAAATTCAATACGAAGCGACACGCAACAAAGAAAAATTTCAACACGGGATAAATTAATAATTTTTTCGTACATAATTGGTTATCCGAAAAATAAGTTATCCAAACAACCCCAGTCCCCAATTGATTTGGATAAACGATGCTCTACTGTATTCACAAAATATTTTTCTATAATATGATTAACTTGTCATGTATTTATGTAATTTTAAGCAAGCATGAAAATACAAACTTAAATCAAGTAAATAAATTTGATGTTTAATTTTGAATTTCTTTAAATATTCAATTTTTGTTTAGAGTTTTGATTTATTTTTGAATTTTTTCTATATTCTTGAATTATAATTTATTCTTTTGTAAATAAATATCAATAGAAAATATTTTGATTTTAATTAACTCTTTATTTTAAATTTGTAATGTCTAAAAATGAATTACAGTAATACCTCGACTTACGCGAACCCAGAGTTACGCGATTTTCAAATCTCGTAGATTCGTCTTTTGTTTGAGAGCCACGCAACCCTTGATTACTCCCCCCCACACTATTGTTCAGCTTATATGTTTGGATGTGTCACGCGGAATCGACACATAGCTACAATTTATTTTGTGTTATTTATTTCTGTGTTTGTTATATCTATGGAAACTCGAGAGACTCTATGTGGTGATTTCTTGTAACCGTGAACGAATCGAAAGACGAGATAAGATTAACGAGAACATTTATTAGCTTACATACATCCGACTTGGATTTTACACAAATTGCGAAATTATACCCCGACTTACATGAATTTGACTTATGCGGTTATCGCTCAGTCCCACCTATCGCATAAGTTCGGGGTATCACTGTACATATTTTTTAAACATCCATACATCAAAAGAAAACCCAATAATACAAAATAATTAATGTTGCCTTGCTTGTAACTAATATTCTTAAAGCATAGAAAAACATTACTTTCATTACTATAATTTTTATTTTATGAAGTTTTTTTATACTCTTCCCATCCTATGATCACCCAGAGAATTGTATATTTATTAAATTTTTATTTATTTAGTTATCATATTTACAAAAGCATTGAATATGATTGAAAAACCTAAAACTGATTATGATATGCTAAAAAAACAAAAACAAAATACCTGTTCTCTCATCTCTCCTGACACAAGAAAACTTTCATCTAATAAATCAATATTTGTGGCATGTTGAAGTTTATCACGACGATCAGTAGCTATGTTAAACTGAACCCAATCTCCAACTTGAAGGGTAAAATCACCTTTTGTGTCTTTTTCACCAAAAGAAATTTCCATTTCCCTTTAAAAACAAAATCATATTTTATAATCCAATTGATTAAATAATATATATTTGAAATTTCTATATTATTTGTAATATATATTTGTCTAACATGACAATAGCTTATCTTATTTAAGACTATATATAATAAAAATAGAAATTACTTATTGTGACATTGTCACAATACTGGGCTGAAATTTTTTACTATATTTGAATTTAAATAAATATAATTTTCAATGCTAAATCTGAAAGTTTTTTCTCAATAATGATGTTATTTTTCATGTGACTTGTCACAGAAAAAGTGAGATCCTGTGAATATTGTACACCTTAGAGCATTGAATGATATATTACTGATTTCAGTTTACTGTAGAGATCAACTCTATACCAAATTTATTTCTCTATATAGTGAGGCAAAAAATTTTTAATTGAAGTTACATAATTTCTGGTCCATACTGGAAGCTCATATAAAGGTAACTAGGGCCTCCAGTCCCTAAGCTTTCCATGACTGGTCTGAATTTCATCTAACTCACTCCATTCTCAAGATTAATGAAGTACAGTTGGATGACAGTGAGAATGTATAGGTCTGCAGTTTGAAAATTGCAGCCTAATAATAATGCAATATACATCAGACATGGCCAATAAAATCAACTGCAGATATGGTGTATTAAAACACAAAGAATTTATAACTCCTATAAAATACATTTCTATATTTTTTACCATAAAATATTTTAATTATTGCTATGAGTTATTAAACACTATGCTATGGGACATGTGGTTATCTTTGTTTCTGACTGCAACACAGTGAAAAGAGTATGAAAACAAGAAATACAAGGAATGGAACATGCTCTTAGGTCATATTTAGGTAATGAGCAATAATGTACTGTCTTCAATTACTTATCTTATTCATAAAATGGATTTATCACACTAAAAATTATATTATTATCGTAACAGTAAACATAAATGTTCATGCTATTAAATAAATATTAATGGCACCGCATTCTTATCACGGTTTTGTTCGAAAATTATCATTCTCTGTATCAAAAGAATAAAGACCAAGATGACAGAACATGTGATGCATACAAGACCTTTGAGAATATCTTTTATAATTTGTAAAGCTAACATGACGCGTGACGTATTTGTTTCCATTAATCAAAGTTACTCTCATTTGCATCGAGAACTTTTATAAAACGTTTCGAAGCCTACGAAAGAAAATTTTTCTCTTCCTATTACTTATGCAAAACGTGTAGTAAATTCTTCAATTTAGTTTACGTCAAAATTAATAGAAATCGTTGTGTTAAAAANTTTTTCACTTAGAAGCATATGTCTGCAATAATAAATATGAACATACCTGCTATCACGACGATACCGAATTTTTCCAGACATAGGTTCAGGATGTCTTGTTTGTAATTTATCAAACATCTTAATAACATGACCCATTACTGTTTCTTTAGAGACATCATCAAATACAACAGTTCCTAATGGCAAATGGACAATATTTATTGCCACTTCTTTATTCTAAACAAAATAAATAATAAAATTTAACATAAATTTACACTTAAATAATTTTATTATTAAAATTACTAAAAATTATTAAAATATTGCTTAAAAATAGATAGCTGTCATAATATCAATATCAGTTTATAAATTATTTTTAAAACCAATATTGACCTAAAGTGATTAAAACAGTTTTCAATCCCACTTAAAATTGTACATGGTAATGTCATTTGACTGCAATATTAATAGTTACAATTTTAAAAATGGTAATATATATTATTAATAATAATGTAATAAGTAAAATGTAACCTTAAATATAAATAAATCTGTATTTTAGTCTCATCTACATAATTAACAAATATATGTAATGATTAATTCTTCTTCCTAAATTAATTTAAAGCTCATTCTCATTATATAATGTGCTATGCTTCTAGTCCTGAAGTCTACATACACTGAATTAATACAAAAGTTATAAAAAATTTCAGAATATTTTTGTATGTATACAATATTACAATTACCATTAAAGTTTTGCTGTAAGAAAGATTCTTTTTATATTATCTATAATCTATACATATTAATTAGGAAAAAACAATGGCTAGTTGATTGCTAGAAAGTTTTGGTATCAGAACCTTAACAGACCAAAGCATTTCAAAGAAGGTTAAATAAGCAATAAACCAGTTATAAACTGTGCTAAGACACAGTTTTCCGAATAATAATACATTAGGTTAATAAATAAATACTGTTCCAGTTTACTTAACAAACTAAAATTTTATATTTGAAAAGCAATACAATAAATTTCAATCTGTTATATATTCTTCAATATATACAACTTGTTCCCATTTAGACAGTTATTGTTAAGTTCTTTCTTGACAAATTTTGTGATTTTGAAGCAAAAACATTTTTTTACAAATTAATCAACCTCAATATCAATATGAAAATTTTATCCATTTAATGAACTTTAGAAGAACCTAGAGATGGATATCTGATGGAAGCAAGACCTAGAGCAGTGGTGCCCAAACTTTTCAACTGGTGAGTCAAATAGTGCATAAGTCACAGATAGACAAGCCACAAATATTTTATATATTCTACACATACAAAAAGTAGGCCCACTTCTACCATTTATAAATGATTTCTCAAATATGTTTGTGGACTGGATTTGGCCTAGGGACCATAGTTTGGGCATTACCAGTCTACAGAATGAGAAGGATAAAGTTACTCTGACCATGAAAACCAAAATTTTCTTGGGTTTTTCTAGATGTATGTGGTTGGGCATTGTTGCAATTGATAATGGCTTATTGCTTTCTTTGTAATTTTTCTTTCACTCCCCGTACTTGCTGTCATATACATCTGCTGCAATTGTTTTATTTTAATTTAATTTAAAAACTCAGAAGAAGTGATTCAGTAATTTTCTACAGCAGAACTTATCTATAAATCAATCAAATATGAAATACTAAGTTAAAATTGTGCAGGAAAACAACACAGATTGCATGAATTTCACTAATGTCCTCAAATAGTATTAGAAGATTGACGTTTATTTGAAAATTTTTATTGGTATAAATAATGTGATATGATAATTCTGTATCAGGAGCAGACTAGTAGTATATATTGTAAAGGAAGTAAAATATGGTAGGTAAAGCAAACTGGTTACACTTATACATAGTTATTTCCTCACTATAGAAGCCAAAAAACACATGAAAAAGTTTAACTACTACTTACATTCCTTATTTGTATAGTGAATTCTACATCATCACCCAAATTTAGGTTTTTAAAATCTTTACATTCACTTGAGTGAAAAAATATCTGAAAAGATAATGAGTGTAAAATTTTAATTTATCAAATTTTTAAAATATTTTAATATTTTCTACATAAATTTATTTTAAAAGTTATCACATATATAACAAAAATAATAATTTTCTTTCTGAGAGCAGTTTTTGCATGCTTTTTGTGTGTAAAATAAGTAATGGTAAGGAACTATTAGTCTTTTGATAAAAATTACAAAAACAAAACATTTAAAAATAATATTTATATTTTAAAACGTCTGATTTCAATTTTTTCCTTACAAAATGAAAGTAGCAAGTAAATTCTGCTGAAAAAAAGTTGTGATTTCTTCAAATTATGATTTTATTAATTAAATGTATGTATGAATAAATAAAACTAATAATTTTATAGTTATTGTAATTTCTTGTAAAAATTAATTTTCTACAAAATGTTTTCAATATATTCAAAACACATTACCAACACACAAATACTGACAAAGATACTAAACTTACAATTTTTGTATAAATAACATAATCATGCAAAATACAATATCAAGTCAGAAAGATAATTCAAAAAAGTGTATCATAACTGAACGTTGACAAAGATATTTTATGTATTTTTGGTTAATGTACAGGATCGTAGACCATCATGGCGGCTCTTCCTGTTTTAGCCTCGAAACCGGACCGCTTTGGAGACGACGTGTCACGTGACGACGCGAGCACCTGCGCGTCACGCCAGAGTCGGCGAATGAGTGCGGACAAAGGTGAGTAAAAAAAAATGTTATTTTGTTATTTTGGTTAAAGTCCAGATACGTACACTCATGGCGGCTGATCGCCGATTCCAGCAAAGACAAGAAAGCAAACAGTGGGGACGCACGTTCTAACCTAACCTAACCTATTCTAATAAATTACCATAATTATTACCGTTTATATTATTAGAATAGGTTAGGTTAGGTTAGGTTAGGTTAGGTTAGAACGTGCGTACCCACTGTTTGCTTTTGTTTGCTGGAATCAGCGCCGGCGCTGCCGCGGCGCAGCAGCCGCCGCCGTTCGCTCGCGTCGTCTCCAAAGCGGTCCGGTTTCGAGGCTAAAACAGGAAGAGCCGCCATGATGGTCTACGACCCTGGACATTAACCGTATTTTTATAATTACCTAATTGGAACTAATACACTTACATATACTTCAAATTAAGTGAATTAACAATAAAAAATATTCAGCTATCTTTAATCAGAGTTTAAGCTGAGAAAAAATTTTCTGTAGCATTTTAGCTAATTTTACTAAACAATGCTGCAGCAAAATTTTAGAAACCGTAGCTGACATTTCTCATCCATGAGGCTGCTCAGAACAATAAACAAGCTGCAATTTTAAATTTATTTAGTTCAAAATATATGCTCTTCACCTCAAATTAGTACTGTAGTGTCTTGCCCCTGTACGTTATATTTTTCCTTTGAGAACAGAGTCATGCCAAACATCTATTAATTGCTTTCAGGAAAAAGTTTTGAATTGAAATAATGTGACTTCTGGTTTACATTGGAAGTTTGTATATAGTTAATTGAGGCCTCCTGCCCCTAAGGTTTCCATAGCTAGTCTCGGATTTCATATATCTAACGCTGTTCTTGAGATTAAAGAAAGACAGACAGATAAACAACATTGGAAATTTATACATCTACAATATTTTTAAATTGCAGCCCAATTATTATTTAAACATTTGTTTATTCTCATAGTTACTGTACATTATTACAGTGTACTGAACTAACAATATAACAATAAATCTAATGTTACAACCCACAAGTATCATACATTATTAGACAATCATCCTTGTTTTGATTCACACTAGGCAACAAATACTGAATAAAAGTCAAATTCTCATCTTGGGGGCCATGTATGGAGATGTTTAACAAGTTGCTAAAATTTTATACATCAAGGCAATTTCCAATTGGAGTTTTTGTTAATGTCATCTCACTGAAACTTTTCACACTAAACAGTGTGCACTGGGTGTGAAAGAACAAATTCAATAACTGTTGATATATGAGAGTAATATGAGAGAATGTCATTTACAACTATTATTTGATAAACTTCAGCTGATGACATATCCTTACATCTGACAGCAACACAACTTTTAAACATATTCCACTCCATCAGAATTTTTTTTTTTAAACACAGTTTCTGACATAATTAAGTACAGTATTCATCAAAAAACAAACACAATTAAGTACTCGTTTATTGGAAACTTTTGTGTCTATAAAACAGAAAATACGTAACGCCCATACATGAGATGATGTCTGTCAAGGTTGACTTTTCTTTTGTGTAGTTAGAGTGACAAGAGATTGCACTCAATTGGTACTAATTGTCCCATTTTAGGAGAGAAAGAGTGATTTTAGGATTGCAACCTGGCGCTCAGTTTGGCGAGCAATTTTAAATCAAGGCTGACCAAACAAAAATATTTAATTTCAGCAAAACAGTTTACAATATAAATGAAATTATATTTTAATTGAATAATATATCAAATAAAATATTTTAATATTTATTATGCTTACTTATAATGATAAAATGCTTGAACAACTCCTTAGATATTTTTTCAGCAACACTTTAAATTTGTTTCAATAAATGTTTTTTACCCTTTTCACAGGTTTGCATCAGGTTTAAGATTTGCAATGTTTAACAGTTCAAATCTTTTTGTTAAACCTAACACAGACCCATAAAAAGGATTGAAAATGTTCATTTAAACAAATTAAAGTGTTGCTGAAAAAGTATTTAAGGTGTTGTTCAAGCTAAATTAGGTTCAACCTATATAAAAGTGTTTTTTAATGATAAAATGACTTTCCTATTATAACTAACTATTAAAGTTTTTGTTAGGATTCACAAATGATGATGTAATACATTAAATTTTCAAATGTGTTTTGTGCAATTCTAAGTAAAAATAATTTTTCTCACTAAATTTACCACTGCTTTGATTTTTAAAAATTGATTTTTCAAGATAAATCAGTATAGTCATTCGTTTGATTCTTCTTTTCCTTAAATAAATACACACAACTGTGCATTTAGGAAAACCAGGCTCAAGTGAATAAACTCAAAACTTGGTTAACTCATAATTATGATGATATTTGTTTGGCTCGTTGAATCATTTTCCAAACCTCATTTAGTGTTAAATACAATGGAATTACAGCATTTACAAGACATGCCAATTGCAAGAAGCATTAAAAAAAGAAATGCATCTTCTCATTACCTCTCCCCTCCCCATTGCATTGGCCAACAAAACAGTTTTCAAAGATGACGTTAGATGACACAATGGGATTTTTTTTTTTTTTGAGTAAAAAAAATTAGCTAGAATTTGTTTGGAGGGTAGTGTTGCAACATTAATTTTATCTGAAATAAGATTACAAATTTATTTTCTATTACACAATAAAATGCGTATCTACATACAAATGGAAAATATTTGGGTTTCTTTCAAGATTGATTCTGGATTTCTCAATCACTTCCATTCTCAAACATAATGTTTATTAATTAATGAGTGTATCATGCTCATAATGTAAACCATTATTTTTCTAAACTAAAATAAACTTTAGAAAGTATTCAAAAGAATCAGAATAAATTTTGGTATTGTCCCATCACTAGTTAAAACATCTTAAAAACTAATGTTAAGATGCTTTAACCACTTGGAAAACAGTTTTTTTAGCAAAATGTACCAAGAAAGTTGTCACTAAATCTAAATTCTTGTAGCATTTCAGCAAAAAAATGTTAGCAATAGTTTAAATGCTGTTTAATATTTGTATTATTTAATTTTCCTAAAACTAATGTAATAATTATAGTTTATTTAAAGTAATATTTTTACTTTTCTATATATAATATTTACTTTAAAACAATGTTGATAATTTTCTTCAATTATGAAAGTTGAAAATTATGTCAAAAATTTATAGGAACAAATGTATGTAACAATTACATCACTAATTAAAAAGTAATGTACATGTATATATTTATATTAAAATTACAAGTTAAATATTTAATTATTCAATTATAATACAAACCTCTTTAACAACATCAGCTCTTTCTATAAAACCAAACGTTTCTTTTAAACCACAAATTACACCCTGATATCTTCTTGGTTGAGCTATTTCAAGAACAATGTTTCTTGCCCTCAAATTTCCAGAACATTTATCAGTAGCAATTTGAAATGTCACTTTATCTCCTGGATTTAGATGAGTATCAGATCTTTCTAAATCATCTTTTGTATAAGGAAGAAAGAAACATTCACCACGACTTTCATAGGCAACCCGTCCCTATTAAAAACAATTTATAAAAATACATTAATAAAATATACATTGCATTTACATTAAAATAAATTTAATTCATAATAAACAATAAAAATCTTTTTTAACAAACATTATGTTACAAAGTCAAAGTTTTGGGTGAATTGATATTTAAGTTTTTTAATGTAATTATTTCAGTATAAATATATTCATGAAAGAGTATTGCAGAGTGTAATAATGTATATAGAAATTTTCCTTTAATATCACATCTGAATACATATTAATAGATCAAAAATCTAATTTTACAAAAAATTATTTTGTACCAGTAATGATTTTAAAAAAACATTAAAAAAATAATAATAATAAAAATACAAGTATATAGAGAAATACATTCAAAATACATAAAAAATGTAAAGTTCAAAACAATTTCAGTTATTAGTCCAAAACTTAATTCATTTTTACTTATTAATTTGCAACTAATTTATATTCAACCTGCAACTGTATGCAGTTTTATTTATTTATTTTTACAGAATTGCCTGCCTAGGGTGTCAATTTTCCACTGATTTTTCACCTGTAATTATGATGCATGTAACTGCTGTTCCTCAAATTTGATGATTTTGAAAATCCTGTAATGTCCTCTCTCTGCACTGCACATGCCAAATTTCAATGTCATATGTTATTTAGTTTGAAATAGTGTTTTGTTTACAGAACAGTGTCTTTTCAAGGGCTCCTGTAGACAGATCTTGAAACTTTGCAATAGCAAAGTTTCAAGAGCTGTTTGGCAAAGCTGAGTTAAGTTTGGCAAAAATGAGTTAAGCTGAAACTTAATTCTCATGCTGGACAATTTCACTATCACAGATGATAGTTAAGTTGCTGAGTGAGAAGTGACAGGAGAACAGTAAGACTAATAGGAACACTGGTAGGACCAAGGAGGAATGTCAAAAGAATCTGACATTCAAAATGTATTTCAAGTAAACCAGAGATTCAGAATATGAACTATTAACAAAAAACAAAAAATAAAGGCATAATAGGCAAAAATTCAATTGACTTTATTGTGATAATTAAGCTGCAATTCTTGTTTTTAGTTTAATGCTTTCAAACAAATACTCCATATAGAGAGACTTTTACTTTATAATTATGTATAATTTTATTTGAAAACTATTGGTTAAACTATCAACTGAAAAACATGATTTATCAATAACATAAAAATAAAATAAATAGATTTTTTAGAATTTATGTAACTTTTTTATATATAAACTGATTATAATTAACAACAAACTACAATGTTCAAGTAAACAATGAAAAGTGTTTACTCACCTCCCAGCTTCAAATGTTCAATATTTCCAGAAAACTGGCTATAATGGAAGAATAATCTAGCTTGTCGTTCACAACATTGAATAAAGCCATATGAATGCTGTAATAAAAATATTAAATAAACAATTAAGCACTAAAAATTCAATTTAAGTGAGCTTAATTTACTTTTCTTTACTGAAATTATTATTCCAATAAAGAAAATTAATTTAATGCTTTACCAAAAGTTTTTCAACAATTCCCGCTTCACGTAATCCACTTGATGTTCCTGATGGAGGCGATGAGTTCTTATTGATGTTGTTGTTTCCATTATTTGATGTTTGACTAAAAGAAGAGCACTGGTAGGCATGTATTGCACTGTCTTGTAGTGACGGCTGGAAATTCTATAATATATATAAAATAATTATATTCAATTAAAAAGCTTTATGTATGTTTTTAATAGCTATTTCATATTTAAAAATAATAATTTAGAACAGTGATTCTGAAACTTTTTTGTGCCACCACTCCCCTGGTTCCATAAAGTTATACCCAACACCCCAACCATTTTCCCTTGCACGAGAAAGACTTGGGAATATTCTTAAAAAAACTTTGCTACAAACCTCACACTTTATGTCCTTACCGTACAGTACATTGTTCTCCTTACCTGAAACCATTAAAATGTTTCTTCTTACCTGTTTTAATGAAGGAAAGGGAAAGGCTGCCAATGACCTAAAGCATTGCATATGGTCATCAATCAGTCAGGACCCAACCTTCAGTGACCCCTTGCCTTTTTTTACCCCCTAGATTTACTCACCACCCCAAGACTGGTAACATCACTTTGAGAGCCACAGATTTAGAATATTAGTTTCTCATGTTCATATGTACTGGTTGTTTGTTAAGTTACAACAACACAACACTTGGGCAATCTGCCTAGGGAAAATACCTTCTGAGAAGTCTTGTTATGGGTAACTGGCCCCTATTCAAGGGTGTGGAGAAAACCCAGTAAACTCCATGTGACCAACCTGTCCAGGTGAGGCATGAACCCACAACCGAACTTCTGATGTTCAGAAAATGGAACTGCTTGGCCATTGGTGAGTCCTAATATGTACTCTACATAAAGTATTAATGACAAAGTTCATTACTGAAATATTACAGAAAAACATTGGTAATAAGTTTTGTGAGAGCCGAAATTGGTGAGATATTTTGTTTAAATATTGTTTGTCAAGAGAAAAAGTTAGAGAGACAAAACAAAAAACGAAAATGTTAAAGTCAATTAAAACTGGTTCCCACAAACTTACTTCCTTGTTGAAGGTGACACATTGGATATCTCATCCGGAACCAACAAGTTAAAAATTGACTATTGGTCCCAATATACTAAAATTCCTAACCAAGTCATGGGAAAAACCCAGGAGGGGCTCCCTAATAAAAAGGAGGGGTGATGACAATCAGCAGCAGCCATCATCCAGTTTTTTCTTGAACTGTGTGTGTCCAGCCACTTGTCATCACCGCTGCCATTGCACTCGAGAATCTGTCATCGCTCAAGAGAAATCGTTGCTGCTTCAGAAAAAAGTGACTCCCTACGCCCTGAAAGTTTCGAACGGATCTTCAATTTCTATGAACTCTTAAGGTATTTATCAACATGTAAATGATTGTAAGCTCTCTCTCTCTCACAGTCAGGTCATGATCGTAATAATAAGGTTCCTGGTGGGTTATTCGGAAAGTAATTTCGTTTTTTTTTATTAATAGAGGAATTAGATGTATTTTACCAGCCAATTTCATTTTAAACCATATTTTTTATTATATATTTTGACAGCTGACATTTTAAGGCTTATTTGTAAAAACTTGTTTGATTCTGTACAATATTTTTTTTCTGGTGTCCCATCAAATATGGAAAATCAAAAGCATCATTTTTGGCATATTTTGCTTTATTATTACCAAAAAATCAAATGCTGTTCAAACAAGAAAAAACTTGTGGTACATATATGGAGATGATGTGTTGAGAGAAAGACAGTGCCAAAACTGGTTTACAAAATTTCGTTCTGGCAATTTCAATATTGAAGATACACCACGTTCTGGATGGCCAGTGAAAACAAAATAAAGGTACTGATTGAAGCAAACTGCCAAATAACAGCATGTGAAATCACTAAGATTAAATTTGTCGAATTGAACTGTTTATGATTACTTGAAACGAATTGGTTTTGTTTCAAAGCTCAATATATGGGTTCCACATGCTCTTAAAGAGAGATACTCTCTTTGGTGGGATTTTAAGAAAAATTTTTTTTGAGCTTTTACCAGACAATTTAACAATTGATTCGAAAGTGTACTGCCATCAAGTAAACAAATTGAGTAATATCATCAAACAGAAAAGGCAGCCTGAATTGATCAACAAAACAGTAGTAGTATTTTACCATGATAATGTCAAATTTCACACAAGTTTGGTAACATGTCAGAAACTGTTATAGCATAATTACAACAACTGGCCTCCCTCTAACTTCATTTGTCTGTTCAGGCACAAGGACACCTACAGTGCCTTCTGTAACCTTGTAAACATGTACTTTAAATGAACTACCGTGCCTACCTAAATCTAGTGCTCTTCTGAGCCTAACCTCCTCTATTTATATGCGTTTGTATGTATTGGACTTGCCATTTCTACCAGCATGTCCACGTTGTTTTGATGTTTGTACAAGGGCCTGCGTGCCCACGTTTAGTTCTACTGTACATATACCCTTTCTGATTGTGTAAACGCATTTGCTTTATTTTTGGTACTGTACATGACAAGCATCATATTCACTATTGTTATTTACTCTACATTATGTATTTTGCATTCAATTATTTTGTATGCATTTTATTTATCTCAATTCTGAAACTTGTACTTTTGGCATCTATTAGTTTGTCTTAGTCACTTATCTCCAACAGCTTGTTTTTACGGTATTTGTCCTCTCACCAATTTTCTTTGTAAACTGTATTCATTGTCGCGACTCACCCAGTTGTATGTAAATGGTACCGGGAATGTACCTTTGGTATATTATCAATAAAAAATATCTGTATCTGTCTGTAAAATATCTGTTACAGCTCAGATGGGATGTGCTATCACACCAACCATATTTGCCAGATCAGGCACCTCAGATTATTACTTGTTCCAGTCTTTATAAAATTTTTTAAACTGTAAGACGTTTACTTGAAATGAAAATGTCACAAATTACTTGGATCCGTTTTTTGTAAGCAAACATCAAAACTTTTATAAACGTGGAATTATTCTACTACCAGAATGAAGGCAACATGTATTTGACCAAAATAGTCATAATATAATTCAATAAGATATTTATCATAAAAATATTTTTTAATATATATATATATATATATATATATAATTACCATATACTATTTTTCTACTAATCGCGTGTTATTTTGTATAATTACAATTCACAAGATCGCAAGAATGACATCTAGGTA